>NC_064923.1:80972385-81275415 GCF_023897955.1 Schistocerca gregaria
ATACAACATGAACAGTGAAGGTCCCAAACACTCCTTGGGGCACACCTGAAGTTCCTCTACATCTGATGACTCTCCATCTTACCAAAAAGTTCTCAAACCAGTAACAAATTTCACTTGATACCCCATATGATTGTACTTTTGTCAATAAGTATGCATGATACCAAGTCAAATGGTCAAATGGTTTTTGGAAATCAAGAGATACTGCATCTACCTGACTGTCTTGATCCAAAGTTTCAGTATGTCATGTGAGAAAAGTGCAAGTTGGGTTTCACATGATCGATGTTTTTGGAATCCATGCCGATTGACACTGTCAAAGTCATTCTGTTGAAGATACCTCATTTTGTTTGAGTGAAGAATATGTTCTAAGATCCTACAACAAATCGATGTCAAGAATATTGGGCAGTAGTTTTGTGGATAACTTTCTACTACCCTTCTTGCTGACAGGTGTGACCTGTGCTTTCATCCAAGAACTGGACATGGTTTTTTGTTCAAGGGATTGATGGTAGATTGTAGTTAGAAGACTGGCTAACTTAGCCCACAAATTTAGTACAGAATTTGACAGGAATTCCATCAGCACCTGAAGCTTTGTTCAATTTTAATGATTTTCAGCTGTTTCTCGACACCACTAATACTTATTTCATTCGTCTTTTCAGTGGTATGAGGATTAAATTGGGGCAATTCTTCTGGGTTTTCCTCTGTAATAGAACATTTTAAAACAGAGTTAAGCATTTAACCTTTAGCTTTGCTAGCCTCAATTTCATTTCCTATCTCATGTGCTGGGACAGGACACTAACCTTGGTGCCACTAACAGCCTTTACCGACGATCAGATTTTTTCTGGTATTGTGAAATATTATTTGACAATATTCCAGTACAGTAGTAACTGAAGGGATCCTGCATTGGTCTCCTGACTGCCAAACACATTTCATTCAGTATGTCTCTTTCTATAGCTCTATGCTTGTTTTACACCTATTATGCAATGAGCTTTATTTCTTTAGAAGTTTCTTTACAGTGACTGTATACCATGGAGGTTCCCTCCCATTATGAACTGTTCTAGTGGGTACATATTTATCCAGTGCATGGTTAACTATTGTTTAAAGTTTGAGCCATAGTTCCTCTACATGCTCCTGGCCTGTGCTGAAAGTTTCAAGTTACTTATTGAGATATGAAACTAGTTATTTTTTACTAGCTTACTGATCACAAGCTGTACATCTGTTCTAGGTAGTTTTCAGAGAAGGCACTCAGTAGTGTTTCACAGCATGTCTTGTCATACTCACAAAACTGTACTTCACAGTTAACAAAACTGTTATTTTCTCAATTAACTGTTGGATGATTCAAGTCGCACCAATGATTACAATATGACTGGGCAACATGCATACAAGTAAACTGAAGTTTTCTCTAATGCTATCAGTTACATCAGAAGATGAGTCTGGTGAATGATAGAAGGATTCAATCATCATTTTATGCCCAACCCTGATACAGAGTCTTGCCCAAAGAATCTCACAAGCAGGTTCAATTTCTATCTCAGCAGATTAGAGTTTGTCTACTGTGACAAATACACCACCACTACCATTTCTCACTTGGCTATCCTTTTGATATACACTTAAATTTTCCCTCAAAAACTCATTGCTATAAGTTTTATATTTCAATCAGCTTTCTTTACCTAGTATTATGTGAGCTTCACTCAGGGTGTATATGCAAACAAGGAAAAAAGTTCCCAAATTTTTTCCAGAATTCCTGGTTAAAAATACACTTTCTCCCAGTTTTCCCGTGTTAAATGACAGCATACTTTTCCTGGGAACTGTAAAGCTTATCAGTCCTTTGTATGGTTATGGTTTTATACACTGGCATATAATTTCCCAGCACTTAACAAAACTAAACTCAGAGGGAAAAAAAACACGTTTTGGAAAGATGTTTGATGTGAAGCAACATGTATACTGCATATTTTCATATTACATAAGTATAAAATTCGAATTCCACCTAACACTGCAGGTTACTTTTCAAAGCACTGAAATCAACATTGTGATGTGCTTTTGTAAGCCAGTCATATCTCATGTTATGCAATCTCGCCAGCTGATGACAGCGGACATTCAGAGCATAGGTCATGTGATGTAATCAGCCAACAGCAAAATTACTGTTCAGCAATGTAAACGCACAAATAGGAAAAGTTAATGGTTTAAATTAATATACATAGTGTTGCTAATAGAAAAGCTTTCACATATAATATTGGTCTCTAAGATTAGTAAGCTGCAAGAGAAGCTAAGCTTTCAGGTATAATGATATTTTTGGACTTCTCAAGATACATTGCACAAAAGTGCCAGTAAATTTTTTAACAATGCCATAAATGTCTGATCTTCTGGGCTCAAAATTCTTCTGAATGGTCATCCTCAAAAAGTTGATTTTAAATGAAAGTCAAATGCTCTTTGATTTAAGAAATAAGTCATACCTTCTTGCACATAGTACATCTGCATAAAAGGAAATTTACTTTTAAAATAATTCTTTTCAAACAACCATTCGCAATATTTTCCCATGACTGTTAGAAATAGGTTTATTTTAGCACTTGTCAGAAAACACCAGATAACAGCCATCACCGCACTTGCATAGCTATGATGATGCAGGAAGCTCCTATGTTCATATGCGTTAAACATTAAAAGATCTTACAGTATGTCATGAAAGAAACAAGACAGAAGACACTCTAAGATCATCGGAATTTTGAGAACTGTACTAAAATGCATGATTTGGCTTGAAGTGCACATTCGTATGTCCAGATTTGGATGTACATTTTCTTGGAGCACTAGTACTGTATTATCTCATGCTTGTTCTTTATTATCACATAATGTCATAAGTGCTAGAAGATGAAAACATGCACTTGAAATGCAGTGAACAGTTGAAACTAGCTAACAGTGTGCAACTGAACACTTTGTTTCAAATAAATTGACAGCCTCAGTGAAAACATTAATAAAAGCCAAATTTCTTTAGCAAATCAACAAAAATAATGTCATTGTCCTACAAGCCGATTAATGCTTGACTGTCAGAAAGGTGGAAACAAATAAAATCTGAAAATAATAACACATCTTAGCCTTCCGTGATTATATGAATGTTTGTTAATTGACTTGATAGCTCCTGGCCACAGAGAACCATTTTATTTTCAATTGATGTGAGAGCAATAAACGAAGAGGAAACAGCTAAATCACTAAATGTAAACACGAGTCACGTGGAAACTGCTCTTCTACCCACAACAACTCAGGCTGCTTTGTGCATCAGCCCTGGATGTATGATATTCCTGAACTGGGGCAATACTAGGTAGTGGTAGAGTTGTATTTACTAGAAATATGATTATAGTAATTAATATTTTAGTTCTTTTGGGGAAAATAAACAGGAAAAATGTTAAAATAAAGCAAAAATGGAAATATGATAATTTCATCATAAAAGAAAATGTTGATAATAATCTTTATTGTAATTGTGCTAGTCTAAACAGCCAAGCTAAACTGCAGCACAAATCTTGCAGGGAAATAATTTGGTTTATAAAATTGTAAGTATATCATAAAAATTAACAAGACTTGACCACCATTTTCATTGTTAAAATGTTATGTAAATGATCATGCCTGTGATCACAGGACACACAGTTTTGATTCAGTTGTGGCTCAGTCTCTGTTACTTGTCGAATCAAGTGCAGTTCAGTGTGTTACAAAGAGTTATGAATAAATGAATAAAATTAAAAATGTGGCCTGGTATTCCAATCTGGACTTTCCGTTGCTTGTTCTGTCAATAAATTATTTCAAAAAGTCAAAACATGTGACTTACATTAGAATATGATATAACTCAAAGAAAAGTAAAGCAAAGCCTACCTCACACACATGATCACTATCTCCAGCTGTTCTGGCCAGGATGCAACATTAACACGTTGAATGGGAGCAATGATCCGTAGTGGGGCAGGAAAGAGATGGCAGTGTAGGGTTGGGGGCAGGGGAAGCGGAATCAGTGCTGCCTGGTGGGGAGTACAGGGACTACATACAGGTGCCAGAACAGGGCTGTGAAACACAGCATTGGGAAACTGTGGGGGAGGGAGGTGGGGATGGAGATGGAAAGGACAGGAGCAGAAAAGGCAAAAAGATGGGTGGGTGTGCCGGCAGAGATCAAAACACCATGAGGGTGAGAGGGTGGTAATTGTGAGGACGTGACAGGACAGAGGGGCCAGAAACTGTCAGGTAGAGTGAGTGGGGACAGTAGGTTACTGCAGGTTGAGGCAGGGATGGTTTCACAAGTGGTGAACACGTAGTAAGGAAAACACCCATCCACAGAGTTCAGGAAAGCTGGTGGTGGAGGCAGCCACTGAAATGAAGCATGTTATGTTCAACTGAATGTTGTGCTACAGGGTGGTCCACTTTGCTCTTTAGCACATTTTGGCAGTGGCCAGTCATCCTGGTGGACAGCTGCTTGGTAGTCAAACCAACACAAAAAGCTCGGCAATCACTGCAGCAGTGCTGGTGTATGGCAATCCTGCTTTCACAAGTGGCCTGGTCTCTGCTGTGGAAGGGTAAGCCTATGACAGTACTGAAAAAGGAAATGCTCGGTGGGTGAACTGGGCAGTTGTTGCACCCGCATCTTGTGGGGATATGATCACTGTGGCAAGGGGTTGGGACTGGCAAGTGGCACAGGGATGGTGCATGTCTGCAACTCAAATTGTCATTTTACAGTGAGTGGTAACCTATTCTGTTCATAATACTGTTGACATTCAAAACTGGATTTTCCATTGCCTGAAAAGTAGACTTAAAAAATTTGCAGTATACAAGAAAGATATACACTGACGGGAAAAAAAGAAAAAAGAAACAGTATGCAATATAGCAAATGTGCATTCATTGTGTTGCACAGATGCCAGTGTTAGTTTGTGGGATGGAGTTCCATGCCTGCTGCACTTGGTCAGTCAATACAGGGACAGTTAATGCAGTTTTGGATGACACTGGAGTTCTTATCCAATGATGTCCCATGTGTATTTGATAGGAGGCATGTAGACACACTGTAGAGCATGTTGGGTTACAACAGCAGCATGTGGACAAGTGTTATCTTGTTGGAAAACACCTTATGGAGTGCTGTCCATGAATGGCAGCACAGCAGGTCAAATCACCAAATTCATGCACAGATTTGCAGTCAGTGTGTGTGGGATAACCACCATGTCCTCCAATGAGAATGTACGTAACTGGGCATCAGTCTCAGAGCTGTCCTTGAAGTAACTAATTTGCAACAGTTCATTGTGTCACTGTGGTGCCAACTGCTGTTAAAATTGCATTTTCCCATCAGTATTATCAATATGCTCAACAATTGTCGTCATCTCCAATTCATCAACACAGGTAGTATGTTAATGAATCATTTCCTGCTCCAAAACTTTTTATCTCTTGCAAGAATGTCAGTAAAATAATGAGAAGATTCCAATTTTTGAATCAATTTACATCTTGATTGAGAGCAGGAATGTTTCAGTACGCTCAGTAAGGCAATCAACTCTCTAATGACTGTAGAAGTGAGAATAATAATATTACATTGAAATCACTCACCACCAAACTCAATAAATTCTTCCTAATAGTGTTTGAAAACTCATAGACCATTGACAGCAGATCCATTAAAATACACACTGCATACTCAAACGTGAGACCCATGAGACATTAGTTCTTCCATATCTTACGTTAGTGAGATTACACAATTATCAGACCACTATAAAGCAGTACACAGCTCTTGTGGCTACAACAGTACTCCATCCAAAGCAATACAATGCTGCAGGGACATGGTAGCACCTAGTTATGTTACTTTTGTAACCAATCAAAACTAGATTTATTTACTGTAACACTTTCGTGTGTAATAGTAACACCCATTTATATTCATGGAAACAAGAAAGAAACCTCCTCAGACCCATTCCTGTGTTCTCTTTCTGAGAATAATCTTTAAACAGCAGCTCAGTTAAGCTTCTGTAAATGCTTCTCCACTGAGAAAGCAGTATTTGATCTAATTAAGTCAATTTTGGGAGAAATAAACAAGAAAAAATATGTTATTGATATTTTTTATGATCTTGTGAAGACCTTCGATTGTGTAGGGCATAAAATTCTACTAGAGAAATAGAACTGGTAAAATGTTGATGGCATTACCATTGGATGGGTGGGCTCTTGTCTTAACAATGAAAACCGAAGGTCACATTAATATCGGGTACAACATGAATAAGGCATAACAAGTGTTTCGCATGGTTCAAAGCTTGGATCTCTCTCTAACTGTTTTTTGATGACATGTATAATGATAAAGGGCAAAAACCCATTCATACCAGACAACCAGAAGAACAACTGGTTCTCACAAAACATTTTAACCCTCAAGTTTACAGACACACAATTCCAAACGAGTACAAAATGACTTGCACCTACATCTGCATGAATACTCTGCAAATCACATTTAAGTGCCTGGCAAAGGGTTCATCAAACCACCTTCACAATTCTCTGTTATTCCAATCTCATATAGCAAGCGGAAAGAACAAACACCTGTATCTTTCCATATGAACCCTAATTTTCCTTATTTTATCGTGGGGGTCATTTCTCCCTGTGTTGGTCAGTATCAACAAAATATTTTTGCATTCGGAGGAAGAAGTCGGTGACTGGAGTTTCGTGAGAGGATTCTGTTCGAACAAAAAACGCCTTTGTTTTAATGATGTCCAACTCAAATCCTGTATTATTTCAGTGACACTCTCTCCCACATTTTGTGATAATACAAAAGCTGCTGCCTTTCTTTGAACTTTTTCGATGTACTCTGTCAATTCTATCTTATAAGGATCTCACACGGCACAAAAGTATTCTAAAAGACAACGGACGAGTGCAGTGTAGGCAGTCGCTTTAGATCTGTAGATCTGTTACATTTTCTAAGTGGTCTGCCAATAAAACGACTTACAAGTGCCAGAAGTAGAAATAAATTAACATGCACATATACATGCACACACATGTGAACTTTCTACACATTCAGTGGCTACTAAACTAAGATGCTATGATTGTGTAGATTAATAAACTGAAAAGCTCCATTCTGAACTGCTTTGTGCAGCATGGGGCATACAAAAGTGGACCAGAGAACAAAGTTTAGGGTACAAAGAACCATGGCAAAGGAAAAGAAATTCAGTACTAACTTAACTATAGTAGATGTAGAAAGTGACCACCTCTGGGCCCTGGTAAGTAAGCTGCTGAAGGTGGATTGAAACTGGACTTGCTGCAATCTCATCTGAAATGCTCTGATGCAGAACTGGAACACTGTGAGGGTTGTTGAAATACACCTTTGACCTGAGGGCTCCTACACAAAGTAATCACACACTGACATATCAGGTGACTTAGATGGCCAGTTAGGGCTGTGACCAGACTGACCTCTGCTAATAACTCTGTCAGGTGTGAAGATTGTGTAAATGTTCTCCAAGGTTCAGCCAGCTGTATGGACAGTTGCTACAGCCTGTTGGAAGTAACTGCAGGTCTTTTACTCCTCCATTATAGCTGCCATAAATGCTTTCAAAATGTTGACAATGTAACGTTCCAAAGTCCAGGCCACTTTTATTTGCCCCAAGACTTACTTAGAAATCTCTGCAGGTAGGACTATTAGCATACTTTCATTCAATGCTGTCCTATGGTATAATGGTCTCAGGAAACCACCTAAGGTCAGAGAAGTATATATTCTACAGAAGCATGCAGTACGACTTATATATTCTACAGAAACAAAAAGGTCACTGTCTGCAATAAATGGGTAAATGAGGAGACCCCTCTGGACGAAAAAGCAGTGTTCCATAAAAGGGTAAGGGGTTTTCAAATCCCCAAGGAGAAGGAATGGAGGGCAAAGATGCTGAAGGAGGGCATTTAGGGAAGCAGGTGTAGGTGGCCTGTCAGGGGGGAGACAGAGACTGCAAACTGTAGCCACAGAGTCTAGCCAGACAGCAACTGCTTCGAATGTGGTATGAAGTGGGATCCATGCATGGACCAGCAACATACATATGGACCAAAATGCAAATGCCACCAGAAGCCCTCAATGGGCTGACCTGCTTCTGACAGTAGGAATGGAACCCACATAGGGCCAGTGAGAGCGCAAAAGCAAAATGAAACTCCTGAATGAAACAAGCTACAGAGTAAAATGCAATAAGGGATTGTAACTCTAGTTCTTCTCCTCCTCCTCCTCTTTCATAGGTTGGGAAAGGCAGGATGTGGAAGGAGAGCAGGCATTTGCAAGTTCCTGAACCGAAAGAGTGTGGGCAACCTTGTGGTTCATGCACTGTATGTCCCATGGTTGAGTTGTAGCAGGCCTCCAGCGTGAGAGTCACCAGAGGGAGGGATCTAAGGAGGGAGTCCCATCACTGACGGGTGTTAAGGAAGGGGACACCTCTCAGGGAGGGGAATCAGCATCTGGAGGGGAGGGTGTGGAAACTGCAGGGGAGGAGGAGAGGAGAGAGGGATGAGATGAGGATAAGGAAAACGGAGGAAGAGGAGAAGGACATAACAGAGGCGAAAGTAGAAGTCATCGACACAGGGTTAAATCTGTCATATTTATAACAAGCCTCAGTGTAAGATAAAAGACGAAGGGACTTATACGAGCATGAAAGGATGTACTCAAGTGCACGAGATAGGGTCACCAGCTCTGCAATGAATACACTGCTGCCATCGGGCAAGGAATGCTGTTCAATATGGCGTTTGTGGACGTAGGCAAAGTGTTGTGTGCATGGTTCCGTGAAGTCAGCGCATACACAACTTTCCCACTAGAGAGCGCCCCGCTAACCACAACAGTGCAGGAGCAGCGCTCGTCCGTCTCCACACTACGAGATGGAGCTGTCATTGAGACGGACCAAATTCTGCTTCCGCCGATCCGCGTATTAATATGTAACGCAGCCAGTGAGATTGTTGCTAACGTAGAACCTTTTCTCCTCACGAATGACACTCGCGCAGTGATACCTGAACGCTCGAGGTATTATAACAAGTGTATAGACCTCCGATTAGTCAGTCTGCATTAGTCTGTAGTCAAGTTTCAGTCTGCGCCTAATAAGATTATCATATTCCTGTACATAGCCATGAAGAGAAATGTATAGACACTTTGTCAAGTATCAGAGATATGTGAGAATAAGATTAACGTACCAAGACCAAAGGAACTTCAGATTGTCAATTGTAAATAGCATCCAGAACCAAGTTAAGTAATTTTTGTGCTTGTTATTATTTTAATAAATGTGTGTGAAAATTAATCAAGTTCTGTTTAAAGTTGGTCACCGTCAATCTGCTACTCTAAGTGTTCAAGTGGCATTTCTATTGTCTGACCTAACAGCAGAAGATAAACACGCCACGATAAGACCACGAGACATATTGCTGACACTCGCCTACTTCGTTAGAGCGACAAGTCAAATAATCTGATGGTGTGTGTACCGAAGGTCTTACAGTACGCACACCACACAAAGCCAACATGAGCACCAGCCATGGACCTGTCGGTGTAAACCACTTCAGAGCCTCGCAGCACAAGAACCAAGAGAGGAAGTGACAGTGGAGAGCAGCAGGATTAACTGAGTCGTTAGGGCCATGCGAAAGGTTCAGGCAAAGCTTTGACCTAGGTTTACACCATAGAAATGTACATGAATGGACCTCGAGTACAGGTTGTAAAGATAAGGACCGTTTGGGACAAAAGGGATCAGACGTGAACGCCAATTGTTAAGCCCTGACCCGGGGCTACCAATGTGGGAGATGAATCACAGCGGTTGGGAAAATCAGATGGTAATTCAGATGCTCAGGTGGACTAAGAACGTGTGCAACGTAACTGGCGAGCAATTGTGCACACCTAACCTTCAATGGAAGGACTCCGACCTCCACCACTATGCTGGTTACTGACCTCGTCCTAAAAGCTCCCGTCGCTAGTCGAACACCACAGTGGTGCACAGGATCAAGTAAACACAATGCTGAGGGCGCCGCCGAACCATAAGCCAGACTCCCATAGTCAAGGTGGGATTGAACAAAGGGTCTGTAGAGCTGCAGCAGCGTAGAGCAATCTGCACGTCAGCTGGTGTTGCTCAGGTAGCGGAGGGCACTGAGGTGCTTCCAGCGCTTCCACTTAAGCTGACACAGGTGAAAAAGCCAAGTCAATCAGGCGATGAAAACCAGTCCTAAGAATCGATATGTCCCCTCTACAATGAGTGGATCATCATTAAGGTCAGTTCTGGTTCCGGATGACTCCGATAGAAATGCAGGATACACAATATTGGGGCTGAAAACTGGAAGCCGTAGGCTAGAGCCCATGACTGCGCCTTGTGGATGGCTCCATATAGGCGCCGCTCAGCAACACCAGTACTGAAGCAGCAGTACGAAATGTAGAAGTCATCCGCATACAGAGAAGGTGAAACATTATGGTCTAACGAGGTATGTGTAGTATTCAGTTAGACGAAAAATGTTTGTGCAGGGGGAGTGTTGGAGATATGGGAACAAAGTATTTTTCCAGTGTTTGTAATTGTGCACAGGATACATTCTATAAAGTGCATTAGACCTCTGTGAAACGGTATTCTGTGATTATTGTTTGGCAATGAGATCCTGTGTATAGCCCACATTTATAAAATGTAAGTTTTACTTTATCCCTGAACACGTTTTCCACATCATTTCGATGAGCTAAACTAAAGAATTCATAACACAATATTTAGAAAAGCTATAGATATCACAAATTATAGCGAAAGTTACATTTCCGCATAAAAATTATTACAGTGTACCCTAATGCGTTGTATATTAATTGATTTTTGTGTGAAATTATTTCTGCATTGTAAAATGATTAGAGCTTTATGCCCTTTTGACAACAAGGTTATTACAGATGGAGTACATCTGGGACGGTTGGGGAATGAATAGCCTTTTGAAAGGCGCCATCCTTGGATTAACCTTCAGCGGTTTAGCGAAATCATAGAAAACTTGTATCTCAATGGCTTTCTCCGCACGGTTATCTTGAGTGGTGCATAGTATTTTACGTGCAACACAGCTTTTTCGAATATTAATGTATCAATGAAAACGTTAAGACATTGTTTTACTAAAGTACCGTACTATAAAAAATAAAACTGATACCAGTAATTTTACGAAGTAAGTTTTCTTCGTACTCAAATCACACAATGCACCTAAATCCCCTCACTTCCAAAACATTGACTAGAGATTCAAAAGCATGCATTCACTCTCAACACACTCCCATGTACACATACCATACCATATCAACAGCAGCTGCATATCACAAAGCAGGGTGAAATAATATTTGAATAAAGATCTTTTTATGCAATGGCACTGCTGCTAGTTATTTTAGACTTTCAAATATAATTTACATCGTTTGTTAACTTCCGTAACTGTTGCTACACTACTCAGCAAAAAGTAGTTGATTTTAATGAACAGGAACAAAGCAATAAGATTAGACTCATACTGAACTTTAAACGTATTACTCAGAAAGACTGACTCGAATCGCATGGTTCAGGTTCACAAACTACTATGTCATACCTGAAGCAGTGGGATCAATGCTGGAATACTACCAATACAGAAGTCGTGAAGCAGCCTATCCGCAGTCAACGACTCCAGTCCCATCACAAGTTTAAACATTATATCCGTGTTTCTACATCAGTTTGGACATCTCAGTAAATCAATGAGCAACTCCGATACAATCATAGCTGTGTATTAGTTCACAAACCTACAGCACGAGTCTTCTCATAGAACTCCGACTTTCATTTCTCGCCTTGCGCTATGCTGCGTGGGGAGCAACAATCGGAACTCAACCGCAACGACAGTACTTAGCTTGTCGTTTGTTTCTAGCAAGCATCTTAGACAACTTTAACAAATAAACTGTGAATATTTCTTACAATAATTTAATATCTAACAATTTTAACTGTTTAATTTCATAAATAAAATGATCAGTCGTAGCAAATTATCACTCAAATGTTACGTATTGACTCACTTTATAAAAACAGCTGAAGATGTCGCTACGGCGAAGGCAAAGGTTGCCTGTGACTGTATCGGTATTACTTTGATATTGCTATTTACAACGAAACAAATAGAAATACATCAGAAGTGGTGCTATGCTTGAATATGACTTTTTACTGCTCGAGCAGTTTACGTCACAGCTCGGGAAAAAACCCGTTCCGCTCCAGCTCTCGGTCGCCATCATTTAGCGACTTTTGTTGGTACCATGTCAACGATATATTTTAGCATCTTTAATATACCCGGTACTGTGGTTATTAATTATAAAGATTGCAGCACCTCCTAGGCGGCAGGTCACGTGTTAAATCATCAACTGGCAGATAAATATAAGATCGCAACAAATGTTCATTCCAGTACTCAAATTTGCGCTTGTCCCGCGACCCATTAACATCCATTGGTGTTATTTCCACGACGGGTCTTGCCGTTGTAATTGTTTCCTCTCGATTGCAATTACAATCAGTTTAATATGATTTGTTTGGTTTATTAGGAGTTTATGTCTTAATTTTCTATCTTGTTTCATCGACTGTTACCACCTGCTTTGGTTCAGATGGCTCTGAGCACAATGGGACTTAACTTCTGAGGTCATCAGTCCCCTAGAACTTAGAACTACTTCAACCTAACTAACCTAAGGACATCATACACATCCATGCCCGAGGCAGGATACGAATCTGCGACCGTAGCGGTCTCGCGGTTCCATACTGTAGCGCCTAGAACCGCTCGGCCACTCAGGCCGGCACCACGTGCTTTTCAAGTTGGTTAAAGGCTAGCAACTATTTACCCATTGTGCTGAAGTATGAACAGTGACAGAATTGGTCATTTGCAACCAATGTGGGAAACAATAAGAGTCTCCAATAATCAAAATATTGTACTTGATTCAGCATCAAGTAATATTTTTAAAATGTCAACTTTTTCTCCTTTGAGCGTTAGGTTTGTAGAAAATCCGTTGTAGGACTCGTCCTGAATGAAGTACTAGCTGACATGACTGACTTTTGTCACATATGTGAACATCTGATGTCAAAGGCGTACAAAACCTGACTGACTGAACACTAGAGCTATAAATATCACACACCTCCCCGTTCTTTTGTTCTACTATGCTAAATCCTCTACATTGATAGTGTTTTTTTGTTGCCTCTTGCTGGGTGGACGCCTTCATAGAGGCCCCCTTCCCTCCACCTCACCTGTAGTATGGAGCTCTGGGGAAGGTGTCACCAAGGATAGATACTCAATTGTGCTGTGTAAACTACACGCATTCGCTCCAAACTGAAGTGACTCGATGCAGCAGGAGCCATATTTATTTAGGCTTATTTATCTGTTTTGTATTTCAACTTTCAGAATGCCGCTTCAGTGTAATGGCACATCGAAGATTTATCACAAACACGTCACCCTTGTCATTAAATTTCAATTTATGACACATCAACGATACAAACATTCCAGAAACACTCTGATACCTAAGATAAAAGACCAAACTCAAATGATTACAGTGTAGCATAGTAAGTAGTACGATGGATTACAGTGATGAAGGAAATAGGTTAGTAGGTTTTGTCCTGCAATTTGCTAATATCTTTTTTTCCTTTCACCTTAGCTTTGTTAATACATTCTGGGTTTGTCTTAAAAATGCAACTCAAGTATGTCCTGCAACATTCGATGTTATTTACATTTCCGTCTGACTGGAAAACTAAGAATGAAGTAAATATTTGGCCGTTTATTGCCGAATACGTGGCTATTTCCGAATGTGTGGTTATGTAGGAATCTAAGAGGATAGTTTAAATTGATGCATGTGAAACGAGAAAAAACATATTCTTCGTTGCTGTTTACTTCGGAATATGTGCCGGTTTCCAAGCTAGTGATTAGGCAGAAACATAAGAGTACAGATTAAATCGCTGCAAGTGAAATGAGCAACAATGGCACGTGTGTTCTTAGTTTCTCCAAATATTTAACGGTCTCGGAGGAGGGAGAGCAGTATTTGTGCATGTTCAAGGTGAAGTGCTCCTTTCCGACCGCGGTGGTCTCGCGGTTCTAGGCGCGCAGTCCGGAACCGTGCGACTGCTACGGTCGCAGGTTCGAATCCTGCCTCGGGCATGGATGTGTGTGATGTCCTTAGGTTAGTTAGGTTTAAGTAGTTCTAAGTTCTAGGGGACTGATGACCACAGCAGTTGAGTCCCATAGTGCTCAGAGCCATTTGAACCATTTGAAGTGCTCCTTACATCACTTCCGTTTGCAGGAAAAATGCAAATGGCTCTGAGCACTATGGGACTTAACATATGAGATGATCAGTCCCCTAGAACTTAGAACTACTTAAACCTAACTAACCTAAGTACATCTCACACATCCATGCCCGAGGCAGGATTAGAACCCGCGACCGTAGCGGTCGCGCGGATCCAGACTGAAGAGCCTAGAACCTCTCGGCCACAGCGGCCGGCCCATTTGGAGCAAATAAGCGTTCCGTGTTGTAGGTTTAATGTCCTGTTTGTGTTGGACACAAATCTTCACATTAGGAAATGAGGAACCTTACAAAAAATACTAAATTATAAAACATGTAAAACCAATGATAACCAAAGAAGTGAAATCGTCAGGTCAAAATATAAACAGTAAAGTTCGTACACATTGAAAGAAAAAGATAGAATGTCGTACAATAAGCACGTAACTTTCCAAAATGCTAACTGCATATGTAACAATATTCTTGAGAAACAGATGAATTTGTTATCCAGTCAAGTTCTGGACTATAGTACAAGTAATTAAGTTCTGTCTGAAACAATGAACATAAACTGAGGATTTGGTTCCATATTTCAAATCATTGACACATGGATACAGCAACTGGTAGTTGGTTCAAACCTCTCTGGAGAGTAGGTTACGGAATGGAGCTGGTTCTATTTTGCACGACATATTCCGTCACAGTTAACAATGGAGAACCAGAAATCTGAAAAATGGTAGTTGGTTCCCAACTGCATAACTACATCCAATTGGCAGTATGTGTATATGAATAAGCAGATATTTCTTGTGTAGGGATGGCCGTAACTGACCAGTATAAGGACACAGTTACATTACATCTTTAAAAACAAAATAACAGCGTTATCAGTCAACAGTTAAGCCACTTACAAAATACAAGGAATAATTTTACTGAGAGAACACTCGTGAGGAAATGGCAGTATGAATATGTGAGTATGCAAATTTTCAGAAAGAAGGGCGATTATAACTGCCCAGGAAGGAAACAGTTGAAGCCAATCTTTATAAGAAATATGACATAGTATAAACCAAGTGGCTGTTTTTCTAACCAAGAGCTAATCAATCAAATCTTACAAGGTGAAATGGATCTGCCTGGACGATAGGAAACATCGAAGTATTTGAGGCAATCGAGGCTGGAGTATTCTTGAAGCATCAGGAAAGTACTTTGGCTACTCATTCCAGGTCCAGACTACGTACACTGATCAGTCAGAACGCTATAACTGTGGAATCCTGTTTACTCGTGTAATATACGGTGCCTAGGAAGCTGTTTTAGCGTATAGCTAGACGACATACAAGCAAATCGTATTAATGGAGGCTACTACAGTAATTGAATTGGCAATACTTAACTTCCGTTTCTGCAAAATGGCGTGTTGCAAGCAATTGGCGACATGCAAATAATCAATGTCCTTCGCTATAAACAATTCCCATGCAAGTAATTGAAATAGTGCACAAGTCACTTTAAACAGTTTGAATGATGGCTCGTCTAGTGCGAGTCTTCTAGCGCTCGTCGTCAAGTCCGTCTCTAATGCGGCCGCGGCTACGCGCAGCGGCGCTTTTGTTCTCTTGGTGTAGATGCCGCTATTGTCGTGGTGTAGTCCTAAGTCAGCGTACTATTGGCTGACGTCGTCTACATCTACATCTACGTGATTATTCTGCTATTCACAACAAAGTGCCTCTCAGAGGGTTCAATGAACCACCTTCATGTTGTCTCTCTACCGTTCCACTCTCGAACGGCACGCGGGAAAAACTAGCACTTAAATTTTTCCGTGCGAGCCCTGATTTCTCTTATTTTATCGTGATGATCATGTCTCCGTATGTACGTGGGTGCCAACAGAATGTTTTCGCAATCGGAGGAGAAAACTGGTGACTGAAATTTCATGAGAAGATCCCGTCGCGACGAAAAACGCCTTTGTTTTAATGATTGCCACTCCAATTCACGTGTCGTGTTTGTGACACTACCCACCCTATTTCGAGATAATACAAAACGAGGTGCCCATCTTTGTACTTTTTAGATGTCATCCGTCAGTTCCACCTGATGCGGATCCCATACCGCACAGCAGTACTCCAGAATAGAGCGGACAAGCGTAGTATAAGCAGTCTCTTTGGTAGACCTGCTGCACCTTCTAAGTGTTCTGGCAATGAATCGCAGTCTTTGGTTTACCCTACCCACAATAGTTTCTACGTGATCGTTCCAATTTAGGTTATTTGTAATTGAAATCCCCAAGTATTTAGTTGAATTTACAGCCCTCAGATTTGTGTGACTTATAGCGAAATTGAAATTTAGCAGATTTCTTTCAGTACTTACGTGAATAACTTGCGAGGTGCCGGGGCTAGCAGTGTATTTAACACTAAATTCTTCTAGAGTCTACATATGTAAATGATGCTCTAAGTCCCCCCCCCCCCCCCCCCCATTCTAACTCCGACTTTTGCTGTTGCACATGGATTAAAAAGAAACGCGAACTGACTGTAATCGACCCTGCAAGTGGAGTAGAAAAGAGTTTGGCACCTGCAATAATTTAATTCGATAAATAAGTTAAATAAAGGAAAGTTTCATTAACGTAGTGAGAAATGATAGGGTTGCTCTACCGATTAACAGAATGAAAGTTCTGTCCAAAATAACAATTTGATTTATTATGACTAAACTCAAAATAATGAACAAAATACGTGAAACATTTACAATACATCAAATTGGCTCAAATTGGATACTCAAATAAGTGCTGTGAAGGTGAAGTTGTCCCTAAACTAGATTGTGACATTTTTGACGAAGTGGTATGTGGAGCCAATTCAATGGAACTCAAATCTTAAGAGAAACACCCAGCCAACCCAACATTAATTGCTGCTACAGTAGTGAGAATTCAGACAATGAACACCCAAGACAGAACAAAGTTAGAAAAGACGAACAGGCGCGCTCTGCTGAGCTCTGATTATCACCTAGCAAAATTGCCTGCTTTGCCGGTGCTGCGGACGCACATTACCAAGCTGTCTTCTTAACTGCAAGGACACGATCTGGCGTACTGGAGGCGATGGCTGGTTGCTTCGACGTCCCGTCGTGGTGATGATAATGTCGCGAGTATGGCCCGAAACAAATTATCCTGGCCTGGTTGTTCGAGACTAAAGACTTCCTAGCAATACAAATGCGCCTCTGAGGGAGACGAAGAAGGCTCGCCACACAATCACTGACGGTACAGTGGCTGATTTTAACAAGCGAAGTCACAGAGTAACTCCGATACAGTCAACTTTAGCCAAAACTGCTCAAGACAGACAACATAGGCGGCTTGTACGCAGAACGCTCATTTGCCAACTGTACTTGGAAAGTTACGTTGAAGTCGAAACTTCAGCAACTTCGTCAAACAGTTACAATTAAATAAAAGTATATTAGACAGCCAACGGAAGACAGGCTGTCCAGAGCAGCGAGAGCTCAGTCTTGTAACCTATTCCGACCGAAAGGCGACAGCCGACTCTTACAAGAGCACCTGTACAAACTGAACACAGAACATTCCCGCCCCCACGACAGTGGCCGTGGTTAAAGGTCCCAATCAGCAACTCGAAAACCGGCGGAAAATTCCACTCTATTGCCGAAGCACTACCATTCCACTAATGGAGATTCTTGGCGCCAATTTCTGCGCCGATTTTGCTACGTCACGGAGCTATGCCCTGAGCAAGCCAACCATAGTTACGATTTTCAGAAAACGCGGGCATTTGCCCTCCGAGACTGCCTGGGTACACAAGTCATTCCCACGCCTCGCTGGTAGCCCGCCAGAAAGAGTTTTCGCTAAGTTTCTGCGAAGTAACGGAACCTCTATCCCAGCCGCTCCTTCAGGCCCCTGCGGGCCTGTCTCCGCCGCTCTAATGACAATGTCGGCGTCTGGAAAGCATTCACTCGACTCCCTCACACCCGTCGGCTTAACCCTTTCAAGATCAGCTGAGCCCGCCTGTCACCGGACCACCCAGGTGACGAGAGACGCTGAGTTGGAAGTCCGTGTGCTAAGGAATAGCGACTTTTCACTGCATGCAATTAGAGAGGAAAATCGAATTACTCAGACCAAGATAGAAATACGAGAGGGGGCTTCTGGCACCTCTCAAACGTCGCACTTTTCTTTATTCAGGGTCAACTGCCACTTTTCGCACCATACAGGTATCTTATCTAAATCATTTTGCAAGTCGTTTTGATCATCTGATGACTTTACAAGACGGTAGGTAAATGACAGCATCATCTGCAAACAATCTAAGACAGCTACTCGGATTGTCTCCTATGTCGTTAATATAGATCAGGAACAATATAGGGCCTATAACACTTCCTTGAGTAACACTGGATATTACTTCTGTTTTGCTCGATGACTTTCCGTCTATTACTACGAATTGTGACCTTTCTGACAGGAAATCACGAATCCAGTCGCACAACTGAGGCGATACTCTGTAGGCACGCAGTTTGATTAGAAGAGGCTTGTGAGGAACGGTGTCGAAAGTCTTCTGGAAATCTATAAATATGGAATCAAGACATGCCCTGCCGATAGCACTTATTACTTCATGAGTATAAAGAGCTAGTTGTGTTTCACAAGAACGATATTTTCTGAATCCGTGCTGGCTATATGTCAATAAATCGTTTTCTTCGATGTACTTGATAATGTTCGAATACAGTATATGTTCTATAACCTATAGCAAATTGACGTTAATCTCGCAGTCCCCTCTGCTGTAACGTTGCAGGCCGAGGTGCAGGCGCTTGATGTAACTCCGGAACATTCCTCCTCCTCCTCCTCCTCCTCCCCCCTTCTCCCCTCCCCCCCTCCCCCCTCCAAAGTGACAGACCGTCGTCGTGTAGGGAGTACGACAACACCGGCGGAGGCCGGATGGTGGACGCTGCGCTGGACCGGAAGCTGTGGTTGCAGGGGACGTCAAGCTTTCGGTCGCACCTCGCCATCCGGCCTTAGCTACGGCGGAGACATCTCCAGGAAAACGACCTCAAGGTTACGCGTCCGCCTCCGCAGGTCAATAACCAGATGCGGAAGACTTGGGCTGCTGAGGTGTAAGCGGGTCCAGCTCCATCGGTAGGACTAGAGGAGGCGGGGGAGGCGAAGGCGTTTACTTGCTTTGACAGTCTCTTACTGTGTTTTCAGGTGGACGCTGCAGAAAATTTCTTTGCTTTGGTTCTTATTTTGCTTGGTTGTCTTGTCTGTTTCTTGCATTTGTCTCTTCCAAAATGCCCATTCCCATCCCACCACTTGCTCAGGCGCCACAGCCACCAGTGTTAGATGCGACACAGCTAATGCAGATGTTTCAGTTCCAACTTAGCAAATATCTACTCTGCTCGGTGCAGCAGCTACTGGCCAACGCTGCGTGCCCGAAGGACAATGAGCCACCTACTACAGCTGCTATACCGCTTTTTCGCCTGTTTCGTGAAGAGGAAGAGGAATGGCCCGAGTGGTTGCAACAATTTGAAGCCCACGTACTCGCTCACAACGTACCAGGTACTGTGTAACTGTCCTATTTCTTACCCACGGTAGGAAGTACAGCGTTCCAACTAACGCAGAAACTATTTCCTAAGGCCCTCCGAGTGAAGTTTCGTTTGAACAGGTTGTCGATTCGCTAACTAACTGTAATGACCAACAAGTAAATGTGCTAGCAGCTAGGTATCAGTTCTTTGGCTGCAAAAGGACGGTCGGAACAAAGTTATCGCTAGTGGGTAACAGATTTGCAGGGCATAAAGAGGAAATGAAAATTCAAATGTGTTTGTGGAGCTTTACATTCAGATGTTATGTTGCGTGAAGCGACCGTGTACAATGTACCTGATGCCAAACTCAGAGAACATGTTTTGAACTAGTCTGATCCATCATTTCAGCAGGTCGTACAGATACTATATCCGTAAGATGGAGGTGCTCTGTCAGCCGATAAATTTGAGCAGCCAGCTATTTGTCGGGCTCAGTATTACGCTTGTGGTAGGAAAGGACACTTCCAATCCACATGTTTGCAATGGAACAGACAAGAATTCAGCCCACTCACAAAAATTTAGTCACAGGGCCCATGTCATTAATGCGGCAATGCAGGCGTTAGCAAAACTAGCAAGCGTGCAGTTTTTTCAGTGATACGCTAGCCCAACAAACTTTTTGTTCATTTACTTCTTTCTGGGAAACGTGTGAAATTCCAGTTGGACACAGGTACTTCCGTCACATTGCTAAATCGTCACACGTATCAAATGTTAGGCTCCCCAAGTCGGAGTAAAACTAGCGCGCAACTGATGTCTTATGATGGACAAACCACTCTCGTTCTCGGAAAATATACTTTCCCTGCCACGTATCGCTCGCATATGCGAACAGTGTCTTTTACGGCGCTACAATTACGCGATTGTGCAAACATATTTAGTCTTGGTTCATTTGATTTGTTTGACAATATGTTGTCAGGATCAGCATTCCAAGCACAGGACAATATACACTCCTGGAAATGGAAAAAAGAACACATTGACACCAGTGTGTCAGACCCACCATACTTGCTACGGACACTGCGAGAGAGCTGTACAAGCAATGATCACACGCACGGCACAGCGGACACACCAGGAACCGCGGTGTTGGCCGTCGAATGGCGCTAGCTGCGCAGCATTTGTGCACCGCCGCCGTCAGTGTCAGCCAGTTTGCCGTGGCATACGGAGCTCCATCGCAGTCTTTAACACTGGTAGCATGCCGCGACAGCGTGGACGTGAACCGTATGTGCAGTTGACGGACTTTGAGCGAGGGCGTATAGTGGGCATGCGGGAGGCCGGGTGGACGTACCGCCGAATTGCTCAACACGTGGGGCGTGAGGTCTCCACAGTACATCGATGTTGTCGCCAGTGGTCGGCGGAAGGTGCAAGTGCCCGTCGACCTGGCACCGGACCGCAGCGACGCACGGATGCACGCCAAGACAGTAGGATCCTACGCAGTGCCATAGGGGACCGCACCGCCACTTCCCAGCAAATTAGGGACACTGTTGCTCCTGGGGTATCGGCGAGGACCATTCGCAACCGACTCCATGAAGCTGGGCTACGGTCCCGCACACCGTTAGGCCGTCTTCCGCTCACGCCCCAACATTGTGCAGCCCGCCTCCAGTGGTGTCGCGACAGGCGTGAATGGAGGGACGAATGGAGACGTGTCGTCTTCAGCGATGAGAGTCGCTTCTGCCTTGGTGCCAATGATGGTCGGATGCGTGTTTAGCGCCGTGCAGGTGAGCGCCACAATCAGGACTACATACGACCGAAACACACAGGGCCAACACCCGGCATCATGGTGTGGGGAGCGATCTCCTACACTGGCCGTACACCTCTGGTGATCGTCGAGGGGACACTGAATAGTGCACGGTACATTCAAACCGTCATCGAACCCATCGATCTACCATTCCTAGACCGACAAGGGAACTTGCTGTTCCAACAGGACAATGCAAGTCCGCATGTATCCCGTGCCACCCAACGTGCTCTAGAAGGTGTAAGTCAACTACCCTGGCCAGCAAGATCTCCGGATCTGTCCCCCATTGAGCATGTTTGGGACTGGATGAAGCGTTGTCTCACGCGGTCTGCACGTCCAGCACGAACGCTGGTCCAACTGAGGCGCCAGGTGGAAATGGCATGGCAAGCCGTTCCACAGGACTACATCCAGCACGTCTACGATCGTCTCCATGGGAGAATAGCAGCCTTCATTGCTGCGTAAGGTGGATATACACTGTACTAGTGCCGACATTGTGCATGCTCTGTTGCCTGTGTCTATGTGCCTGTGGTTCTGTCAGTGTGATCATGTGATGTATCTGACCCCAGGAATGTGTCAATAAAGTTTCCCCTTCCTGGGACAATGAATTCACGGTGTTCTTATTTCAATTTCCAGGAGTGTAGTTAGCTTGCTAAAAGAATTCCCAGAGATCTTCTCTGAAGATTTAGGCACGGCTAACAATTTTGTTGTACATATTACTCTGAAAGACAATTGTGTCGTCCCGCAGTGTAGTGATGACAACCTCTTGCGCCTGCTGCGGTCTCGCTTGCCTTTGGATCCGTGTATCTGGAGGAAGAAACAAAGAAGGCTCACCGTGCACATACAGTGGCGAAGTTGTGAGACCTTAACTTTTCCCGGCGAATTGAATGTTGAAATAACTTACGGGTTTGCTGCCGGGTGACGTCGTCGACCACCGCCGATATTTCGACAGGAGCACACCCTGCCGTTCTCAAGGCACAACTGCGAGGAGGAAGCAATGTGCAAAGGAGTTTAATACCTCGGTTCACAGAGGAGAAACAAGGAAGATACCACACATAGAACAAGTGTCAACACAAACAAAGATAACCAACATCAGAAATATCTATAGTGATTATTAATCAACAGGTGAGGTAGCACTAATTCTGTCCTTCTGTTTTTTGAAGAGAGACAGAGCCGGATTCCAAGCAGAATTTAAACAAAATCCACCATCTCTGTTAATAAGGTTGCTTGATAGTTTGATTTCAACTGCTTCCTTAACAACACTATCCCAATAGCTGGACGTGCAAGCCAGAATCTCCGTGTTGTTGTGTTCCATAGGATGACCGGTGTCAAGGCAATGTTCTGCAATAGCGGATTTGCTCGGCTGTTGTAAGCGTGTGTGACGCTTATGTTCAATACACCCATCTTCCACAGTCCTGATTGTCTGACCAGTATATGACATGCCACAAATGCAAGGAATACGATAGACCCCAGCCTTACACAAACCAAGATCACCTTTTACGGACGCCAACATGGCCTTAATCTTAGAAGGTGGTCGAAAAACACATTTCACATCATATTTCCGCAAAATACGGCCAATCCTGTCGGAAATTCTTCCTGCGTAAGGCAAAAAGGCCGTAGACTTAGGTGCCACATCGTTGCTATCGTCACTCACCCGTTGTACAGAAGGTTGTTAGCGCAACGCACGTTTGATCTGCCTCTCACTATAACCATTCTGACGAAAGGTGACTTCGAGATGTGATAGCTCAGCTGACAAACTTTCAGGGTCTGAGATAACTTGGGCCCTGTGAACCAAGGTACGAAGTACTCCCTCACGCTGAGCTGGATGGTGACAACTATTAGCTCGCAGAAGTCAGTATGAGTGGGCTTCCTATAAACAGAATGTCCCAACGTACCATCAGTCTTCCTTTTGACCAACGAAGTTGATGTTGATGTCGGCGCTGCAAACCATTTGCCGGCCGCGGTGGCCGTGCGGTTCTAGGCGCTGCTGTCCGGAACTGCGGGGCTACTACGGTCGCAGGTTCGAATCCTGCTCGGGCATGGATGTTTGTGATGTCCTTCGGTTAGTTAGGTTTAATTAGTTCTAAGTTCTACGGGACTGATGACCTTAGATGTTAAGTCCCATAGTGCTCAGAGCCATTTGAACCATTTTTGCAAACCATCTAGACCTGAGATAAGATACATGCAAGCGCCAAGTCGATGGACAATCTCGCCTCATGCCCGCCGTTTACTGCCGCTAAAAACCCTGTAAAAGGAATATTATGTCGCGCGAAGCGATACTTGTCGCCTTCCTTCGGAGCCGCATGCTGAGCAGTGTCCGATGACGGCGGCCTTGAAGCAATTCTGCCGGTAATGGTTCATCTCGTGGGTGCGAACGATAGGAGGCGAGAAACAGTTGCAATGCTTCATCGCTGGTGTGTGCTGAGCGAAGTTTGGCCACCTGCTGCTTGAAGGTTCTGACAAAACGTTCCGCTTCGCCGCTTCACTGTGAATGGAACGGTGCACTAGTGAAATACTGTGTGCCATTGCGTTCACGGTACGTTTCATGTTCATGTGACCTGAAGTGAGGGCCGTTGTCTGACACTATTTCAGGTAAAAATTCGAGGTAAAAGATAGAAGACAACACCTGAATTCCTGTACGTGACTTTGTCGAGTTCATTGGCACAGCAAAAGGAAACTTGCTATACGACCTAACAACAACCAACCAACCAGTGTTCCAAAAAGGTCCTGCAAAATATATGTACACACGTTACCACGGTGTTTGCGAATTAGGCCAAGTAGAGAATTTTTGTGGCACAGCGGACTGATTTTCCGCACATGTGTGACACTGTGACGTCATCTGTTCTATTTGGGCGTCCATACCCTGCCAATTACAGTGTTGACGTGCTAACTGTTTCGTACGAACAATCTCCCAGTGTCCTTGGTGAAGTAACCACAGCACTTCTTTCTGCAAAGCTTTAGGGATCAACTCACGTGACTGTCGACTGTCATTTTGATCAAGAATCACACCTTTTCGTACAGCGAGGCTTTGTCGACGTGCAAAGTATCAGCGCACTACAGAGTTCTTTATGCTGTGCAAAGAACGAGGCCAAGATGTGCGATTGTACGTTAGCAAAATGTTCAAATCTGAATCAGCTTCGTGGCCTGCGCAATTTTCCTACAGTCCAGCGGAAAATATTGAAGCAATTCAGAATCATGAGCATCCATATGACAACAAGATACAGCAGAAGCGTCCAAATCTGTATCAGGGTCAATCGGAAGACGTAAAAGTGCATCCGCATTACCATGTTGAGCTGTCGGACGATACACTATCTCGTACTGATATTGAGACAACAAAAAAAGCCTGTCGTTGCAATTTTTGGGCAGTTCGTACAGGAATCGGTTTCGTAGGATGAAACAAGGACTGGAAAGGCTTGGGATCAGTTACTAAGTAGATTTTCTGCCATACAAATAGTGGCAGAATTTGGCGACACCATACACAATACCCAAAGCCTCTTTCTCAGTTTGTGAATCGTTAAACTGAACTTTGGACAACATTTTTGATGCGAAAGCAATAGCCCCGTCTTTATTACCTATTCTGCGCGAAAGCACTGCACCCATTCCGTAAGAGGAAGCGTCAACATGCAATACAACGGGTTTGTCAGGATCAAAGTGAACCAAGCATCGATTACTGAACAATGCAGGTTTAAGTTTTGGTAAAGCTTCTTGGCACTCATCTGTCCAAACAAAGAGGACATACTTGGGACGCAAGGGATGCAACGGAACCGCGATTTGTGCAGCATTCGGTATGAACCGAATACAATAGTTCATTTTCCCTGAGACTGACTGCAATTCTGTGACACTGCGAGGAAGTGGCAAATTTCGGACGGCTAAAAAATGCGACTGAAGAAGATTTACACCTTGACTGTTTATGACATGACCAAAATACTGCAACCCAGGTTTAAAAAATCACACTTGTTCAGCTACACTTCAGCCCTGCATCAGATACAGTACGGAACAAAGCACGTAAATTTGCAATATATTTTCCATGTGTTTGACCTGTTACAACAATATCGTGCAAATAGTTTGAACAGTTTGGCACCTTAGCAGTCAGCTGTTCCGAATACCGTTGGAAAATGGCGTGTACGGAAGCACATCCCAGAAGGAAAACGCAAATATTGAAACAAACCAAATGAGTGTTTACTACAAACACTTTTTGAGATTCTTCATCGAGCGGTATTTCAAGATACGCTTCGTGCAAATCAATTTTTAGAAAGTAGAGACCAGTGCCTAATCCGACCATGAGATGATCTGGGCGTGGCAGTAGATAAGTATCACTCACAGTTTGTGGGTTGATTGTAGACAAAGTCAACACAGAGGCGAATGCGACCTGAAGGTTTGGGGAGCAATACCAGTGAACTTGCCCACTTACTAGCTTGTATGGGCGCAATAGCTCCGCTATCTTCCAATTCTTTAAGTTCAGGAGCAACTTTGTCCCGTAATGCAATGGGAACAGTTCTGGCCCGTCAACATTTCGGCTGGACAATGCGACACCAGACACGTCCAGAATTGCTACAGAGTGGCTCCAGGAACACTCTTCTGAGTTTAAACACTTCCGCTAGTCACCAAACTCCCCAGACATGAACATTATTGAACATATCTGGGATGCCTTGCAACGTGCTGTTCAGAAGAGATCCTTACCTCCTCGTACTCTTACGGATTTATAGACAGTCCTGTAGGATTCATGGTGTCAGAACCCTCCAGCACTACTTCAGGCGTTAGTCGAGTCCATGCCACTTCGTGTTGTTGCACTTCTGCATGCTCGCGGTGGGCTCTACACGACATTAGGCAGGCGTACCAGTTTCTTTGGCTCTTCAGTGTAGCCGTGATATGGACACGGACAGATTTCAAGAATTAGAGTATGTTATTTTATTGCTGTTAACCACAGAACTTCAGATTGGACATAACTGAAGTGAAGTACTCAACTGGTTCCTGTAATAAAGTGTATTTTAACCACGAATGCATTTTGTGTTGCAGTTAGAAGAAACTGGCCACTTGCCTACCATACCACCCTATCCTGATTCAGGCAGCAGCAACAAAACATTACAAGAGGGTACAGCCACAACGACATTTATATAATAACACTTGTTATCACCATCTGTTCTGTAATAATAATAATAATAATAATAATAATAATTAACCCCCGAGAAGGAGAAAACACAGGTGGTGGAATATAATATGTGACCAAGCAATAGAAGAAAGGACAGATGCCTGGAAAAACTTCAATAGTCGCGAAACATCAGAAAATGGCAACAATTTCTAGTAATCCGAAAACAAACATCGAAAATTATTCGGAGGGAAAAAAGAAATTATGACAAACGGCGACTAGGTGAGATAGAACAAGACTTTAAGAAGAACAACACCAGGAATTTTTATAAAACGTTTAAAGAACATATTGCGGGATACCAGCCACCCAATCTTTGCTTCAAGAAACCGGATGGTTCACTAGAAACTAACACGAAGAATGTCTACCAAATCCTCGCAGACCATTTCAACAAACGTCTCAACTGCGAAAGACCTACAGAGGATATTCACTACACCAAATCCTGACGCTAAACCGCCAACCATCAACGAAATAGTAGAAATCATCAAGACACTGAAAAACAATAGAGCCCCAGGAGAAGATGGAATTATTGCAGAACTATGGAAACTAAATGATGAAAGATTAACAGGAAAAATTTCAGAAAATCATATTAAACATTTGGGAAATAGAACAGATCCCTTCTGAATGGAAATGCGCACTCATGAATCCACTCCACAAAAAAGGGGACAAAACTAAACTAAATAATTACAGGGGTATCTCACTCATACCGGTCACATATAAAATCCTATCAAAAGTTCTCATGAATAAATTAGAAGAACAAGCTGACCCACAAAAAGGAGAATACCAGGCTGGTTTTCGCAAGGGACGATCATACATAGAGCAGATCTGGAATCTGTAAATGATTCTCCAGATGAGAAACACCCGAAACACAGTGGTCACTTTTGTAGATTTTAAAAAGGCCTACGACTCAACAGAGTTGGGCTCTGCAAGACGCTGGAAGAATTCAGCATTGGCAGAAAGACAAGAGCAATCATTCGGGAAACATTAACTGACACGGTCTCCAAGGTTAAATTTATGGGGGATATCTCGGAACCATTTGAAATCCAAACTGGAATGCGACAGGGTGACGGATTTTCACCATTAATCTTTAGTATCTTTCTTGAAAAAATTATCAGGACATGGAAAAAAGAAGTCAAAGGAATCCAAATTGGCATTAGAAAAGATGATAGATTCAATGTGAAGTGTTTAGCTTTTGCGGATGACCTTGCAATCCTCACAAATAATAGAAAAGAAGCCACTAACGCCATAGAGAAGTTACACGAAATTGCAATGCCACAAGACAAATTGCCTATTGTGACAACCCATGGGAAAATCGCACAAGTGCCACATTTTAAGTACCTGAGAGAAATCATTCAGCCATCATGGATCAATCTAAAGGCCAATGAGGAAAGAATAAAAAAACTACAGAAAGCATATAAACTCACGTGGAGCTATTATAACAAAAAGTCCATATCCATTAACGGAAAATTGAGGCACTACAACACTGTCGTACTTCCGGAGGCACTGTATGCATCGGAAACAACACAAATAGGTGGGCAAACTAAAAGCAAAGAAATAGAGAAACAAGAAAGGAAAATTCTCAGGAAAATTTTTGGCCCGATACAAGAGCAAGGAATCTGGAAGAAGAGACCAACATCAGAATTATATAAATACACAGACAAGATTACGGATACAATAAGGAAAAGAAGAATGCAGTTCTACTGACATATCCACAGGATGAATGAAAACAGAATTTCAAATTCTTAAAGTCATCAACTCAGGCACTGGAAAAACAAAATTGATAAAAGAAGTTGAAGAGGACCTGAGACAAGCACACATAACAGTAAACGATGCAGAAAATAGAACTGAATTCAGGAACCTCATCAAAAAACATAAATTTGACACCACAACACAGAAAAGACCAGGATGCAAATGGACAGCGGAACGAAAGGAACAACTCAGTGAACACATGAAGAAAATTTGGGCTCAGAAGAAACATAAACATTCATCACAAAGGAATTAAAGTTTAAACGCTCTCCTAAATGGGAGTAATCAATAATAATAATAATAATAATGATAATAATTAACCGAGAAAAATATTGCAACAGGACAGTAGTAGTTTGTATCTAATAAGAAACCTAAGTAGAGAACTAGAGCCCCATCCGGCACAACTTTTCACGTGTCGCCATTGACGTAATGCAGTGCCTGTATGTATCTGAAATATGTTAATTTCTGTCTGATTCTACGTATACAACTGCTGAATCATATAGATGGTGTCTGTTCTTTCGGACATGTCTGAAATAATGGACACGACACATAAATATGTACGTATATGTGCCTTGACGACAAAATGATATCTTCTGTACAGATGCACTCACTTATCCGAACCCTTGTGGGACTCAGCTGAATATACGGAGGACGCTACATCTGCAGTGTGTGTGACGTGACAATTTGGGCTGGGTGGTAGGAGGGATCGGATGGCCGATTGGGGCCTTACGGCCTTTGAGGCCTAGCAGCGCAGACATGCTTAGTGTTTCCGCCTGCAGTGCGGGTCCGATCGCCTTGTTTACTTACTTCAGCCGATACTGACCGGACGCTGTAGCGCGAAAAGACGATGGCGATTCAGTAGCAAAGATCAACATTGTGATTTGATTTTAGAAACGACTTTAATAGCACTTTTTAAAGGAAGAGGCCGACTTCGTCGGCATCTACTTTTCGATAGCAAGTCTATGTGAAACTTGCTAACGATGCTCTCCTGTGGTACATATAAAATGATTTTTATCTTAATAATATGAATATTTATATATGTGTTTGGAGAGAGAGAGAGAGAGAGAGATTTGATTGAGATTTGTACTTTAGGTCGTAACGCCTCCTTGAATGATCAGCTTCTGCACCAGTTGGTGACGTATTACAATTTGTAGGAACTTATTGTTCTTTAAGGTTTAAAATACGACTCTGTTAGTTACTTGGTCGTATTGCGGATTGCTTTGAGCCGAAATTTTCGTAGCTTTTCATAGCTAAGGGACCACTGTTGTAAGTAAATAAGATCAAACAGCAATCTGCTTTTCGTGAGAAATTGGAAACTATAGAGAATGCATTTCTTTTCCTGTATTTTACTGAAATTTGTACACTTAGAATTCTGTCGACTGATAGACGGCGACTACAGTGAAGTTCACTACCTTTTCCCAAAACAAGATATTTCTATTCTTCACTACCAAAAAATTTGCATACATAAATGTTTGGCAACTCTTACACATACTTTATTTGGTTTTATTGCTAAAATATCAATTTTCATTAAATGTACCAATACGTTCTGAGCGACGGCGTGGCAACACAAGATACAGATTAATAGTCCTCTTTTTTTAAATAAATCAATTGTCTTCTTTTGATTATAGTCCATACTCAAAAGATTCGCAACTACTGTCGCTGCGGGGATTGCACGCTAAAGATTTTCTTGCTGTCCAGCTGCGCTTCGCTTCACTTCAAGTACTTTTTGAATCACATTTACATGTATGGTATTTACGTACAATACTGAGCTTCTCAGAATAAATTCAGACACAAATTTATAAAAAAAAGGGGCAGTGAGGCTCACATAACATTACATTCAGCGTACGGACACGCGTCAGAAAAGTGGATCCTATTTAAGACGTATCCAGTCCTCAACAGCGTACGCCAGACGCCAGGCCACAGTTTCTTATGACGGTCATCCTGATGCGTGTTCTGGATGCGGCAAGGAAGGTGACTTACATTCCGTGTGCCTCCAACGTCGGATCACACAACTTCCACCACAGGACGTGAAACCTCCATCGACGGCGACAATTCCCCAGTAACTTACGCAGAGGCAGCCTCGACGTCTCCGTCCGTCCAGAGGACGTTGCAGTAACGGAACCGCCCTCTGCAGTCCAACACGGGGCCGATCAGTCACAGTGGCCAGTGGCATAACTCCGTCCAACGCACTCTGACACTGCAGGCACCGCCGACAACAGGATGGCAATCGACCCACTTATGCCAGAGAGGTGCGAGTCCATACTATCGTCCTTCAAGGCCACACACGAAAACAACGTTCTCTGAAACACTGAAAACGACACCGTAGGACCACGTCGGAACACGCCAAGTCCCTCTCGCAGGAGGAACAAGAAAAAAATGGTTCAAGTGGCTGTAAGCACTATGGGATTTAACATCGGAGGTCATCAAACTACTTAAACGTAACTAATCTAAGGACATCACACACATCCATGCCTGAGGTAGGATTCGAACCTGCGACCATAGTAGCAGCGCGGTTCCAGACTGAAGCGTCTAGAGCCTCTCGGCCACAACGGCCAGCCGGAGGAAGAAGAACTATTCCTACATGTCGCCGACCATGAGACACCGCTGCAGAACGTACAGCGGAGCGAGTGGAGCCCGTCAGCCAGTCTCCTGTGACGAACAGTGGTCAACACTACAGGCTGAAAAGCAGGTCAGTCCCTGACCATGAACCACTGCGATGTTATGGAACACGAGCAGACTTACGCACCCACATGGTGCGCCAAGGACGTTGACATCCAGATCCGGGGCCCGCCAAGGTCTGAACAATACCAGGAGCGCCTCGGTCTGCGGGGTGTGACGTCACCCGCGACGTCCGCTTTATCCAACGTAACCATTGATAACTCTGTCCAACCACCGCACAGCCAAACTTTCCACCTAGCCACGATGATCAACAACATGATTAGCTCTCCTGCCAAGATCCAATTTCTAAGAGAAACAATACTGGTCACTGAACTCGACTTCGGATTCCTACAAGAAGTGCGAAAGACAGCACTCCCAAACTTCTGTGGCTACGCAACGTACGCAACGCCAGGTGGTCCTAAGGATACTTAGGTTGTGAATTTGTGCGTGACGGTATCGGAGCCACCGACAGCACACATCTCCCCTCCACACGAGGATTATCGGTCACGGCACTTGACGCCGTTTCATTAACGTTTACGCACCGTCGACCACCACCAAACGTCGTGACCGGGCCAGGTTCTACTCCTCTGACATTGCCCTCCCCCCCCCCCCTCCTTTTTTTTCTAGGCTGGTACAAACACAATGTCTCCGCTGACACGCACTACACGCCTTGTCCTAAACTTGCTGTGGTGAATCACATTCTTCATTTTTGCGACGCGTGGGAAGAGATACATGGCTACAGTTCTTTACACACGCATTTTACCAGTCTAGATCGTAGAAGCTCTTACGCAGGGAGTGGTGGCTGCTTAAAGGTTGCCTCTGGTCTTTTCTGATCATAGTGCCCACACCTGCATGATAGGTCTCCACACTCAGCAAGTATGGCGTAGTAAGGTTCATTTGAAGATGAATGTAACACTTCCAGGACCTGGACTACCGTCAGCAAGTCGCCGCAACGTGGGCCAAATGCGAATGACGTCATTCCAGACAGTAATCGACTTTGGTTTGGCAGCTCCTCTGCGCCATACCGGCAGCCTGCAAGACACTTATGCAGTTAAGAAAGGACACAGCTGTTTGGTACTGGCACACTCCGGGTTTTTATTATGCGCCGCTCAGGAGCCTCGTCGCCCTACCCCTATCACCAGACGGACAACGAGAGCAACACCGAATCAAACCTCACATAATGTCACTAAGGAAGCGCCGCTCAGAAGGCGCCGTAATCTGCTCGCGACGACACGACCGAATACCAGGAGAGGTCCCCACAATGCGCCGACACCGCCGACAGTCAACCACACGCCTTACGACACCTGTATGACTCAAGCAACCATAGTGAAAGCCATGAAGTATCATTTTCATCACCTTTACAAGGAAAGAGCTGTAGATAATGAGGCTACTGCAGAAGCATTAAAACAGGCAGCATGCGCTATTGAAAAGCAACAGAGACGGCATTGCTGGAGGAAGGCTCGTCTGAGGAGGACAAAGGTGCAGCAACAAGTATCCTGGGCCCAATAGATTACGAGTCGAGTTTTACCGGACATCCTGTAACATGCCCTGCTGGGTTACAATGTTCCGAGAACTCAAGTCCCTGGACTGCACTACACCACCTCCATTCATAGGTGGACTTCTCATACCAGTACGCAAGCCAGCAGGAGGTAATCGCTCAATGACTATTGGTGGCCACTTACATTGCTGAATGCCGACTACAAGATCTTTGCCAGGCTTTCAGATTTCCGCATTAGGAGGACTTTTCCAACCATTCTCCCCTCAGAACAGATGTCACAGGGGGACCCGAATGGCGAGTACAGGGACTTAACAGCGACCGGCTGGGCATGCTGCCTACGATCGGTGATCGTCTTCATCGATTTCAATTGGGATCGACAATGTGCACAATTCCTACTACAAGTGATGGATCATACAAGATTTCCTCCCAGGCTCACCAACACACTGAGGTGCCTTCTGCCAGTAGCCTGCCCTCAGGTCCAGATCAATGGACAGGTGGTGGATCCGATACCCACCAAGAGGTCTTTACAACAAGAGTGCGCTGGAGCAACTTTCGGGGATCTCAATCACATCATCCTGCGAGACACCACCTTTCGATATAGCGGGTACACCGACGACCTGCTACTGCTGGTTCGTTCCGCTGATGAAGTCCACAGCGTACTAAACTGCATCGAGCGATATGGACAAGCTTTAGGCAGTCTTCTGAACATCAACAAGTCAGCGGCGCTGGATATCGGGCGCAGACTCGCGTCTGGCGCTGTTGCCTCCCTCCCACTGGTTACTGAACTCAGATGTTTTGGAGCCATGTTTACGAAGGATGTGCACGGAATGGCTGTAGCAAGCTATCGACTGTTACTAAAATCGTACGTGTGATGGTGCGCCAAAACCTGCTTTGTGACTTGAACCAGCTACAAAGTGTGGAATACTTGAACCTCTATATGGCTTCAAAATCACTTGGCGCAGGTCCTCCTTCTACCGCCGGCAGTAGGTCGCAGAATTCAGACGGTCTTTCGTTATTGCCTATCCACAGTACACGCATTTAAAGGCCGTTATGACACTCACACCCTCTCCCTTCCCAATGGTGGGCTGGGACTGGTTAATGTCCGATCACGGTCAGCCGCCATTTAAACGTGGAAACGATGGACCAGTCAATACGCCTCCCTCACATGTCGTCTATTGGACATCCTGATGCCGGCCTCCCACGTCCAGCCGGTGTCGGAGGTGTACGTCGCGTCACAGCTCCCCCATGTATCGACATTCATTCTGTAATACAGCTATGTGGTCTCATATCTTCCCACAACGCGACCGCCGAAGGCGAAAAATTTTTACATCATCCTTCTGCAAGCAGTTCCGTGGCACTTGCAGATAGACGGCGCGCTAAACGGAAGGGGCTGCTCACTAAATTCCGAAATCCGATCTTCACAGAGGATGTACAGTATATATTACTACCTCCAATTTTTAAATCGGACAATGGTCACCATTCAAAGATAAGGGAAATTAGCTCTCGTACAGAGGCGTTCAGACAGTCGATTTTCCCTCGTGCGATCCGCGAGTGGAGCAGAGGGGAGGAAATATGACTTGGGCGCGAATTGTGCCCTCCGCCACACACCGCTTCGTGGCTAGCGGACTATATTCACTACTGGCCATTGAAATTGCTACACCACGAAGATGACGTGCTACAGACACAAAATGTAACCGACAGGAAGATGATGCTGCGATATACAAATGATTAGCTTTTCAGAGCATTCACACAAGGTTGGCGCCGGTGGCGACACCTAAAACGTGCTGACATGAAGAAAGTTTCCAAACGATTTCTCATACACAAACAGAAATTGACCGGTGTTGCCTGGTGAAACGTTATTGTGACGCCTCGTGTAAGAAGGAGAAATGCGTACCATCACGTTTCCGACTTTGATAAAGGTCGGATTGTGGCCTATCGCGATTGCGGTTTACCGTATCGCAACATTTCTGCTCACGTTGGTCGAGATCCAATTGCTGTTAGCAGAATATCAAATCGGTGGGTTCAGGAGGGTAATGCGGAACGCCGTGCTGGATCCCAACGGCCTCGTATCACTAGCAGTCGAGATGACAAGCATCTTATCCGAATGGCTGTAACGGATCGTGCAGCCACTTCTCGACCCCTGAGTCAACATATGGGGACGTTTGCAAGACAACAACCATCTGCACGAACAGTGCGACGACGTTTGCAGCAGTATGGACTATCAGCTCGGAGACCATGGCTGCGGTCACCCTTGACGCTGCATCACAGACAGTAGCGCCTGCGATGGTGTACTCAACGACGAACCTTTGAGCACGAATTGCGAAACGTCATTTTTTTGGATGAATCCAGGTTCTGTTTACAGCATCATGATGGTCGCATTCGTGTTTGGTGACATCGTGGCGAACGCACATTGGAAGCGTGTATTCGTCATTGCCATACTGGCGTATAACCCGGCGCGATGGTATGGAGTGCCATTGGTTACACGTCTCGGTCACCTCTTGTTCACATTGACGGCACTTTGAACAGTGGACGTTACATTTGTAAGTAGGATGTTTAGGTTTTTTTAATTGGTAACGCCGCCGCCACGTAGCGCTCTGTATGAAAATCACTGGCTGTGCCATGTGCAGTCTGTGGCTGGTTTGCATTGTTGTCTGCCATTGTAGTGTTGGGCAGCGTCAGCTGGATGCTAACAGCGCGTAGCGTTGCGCAGTTGTAGGTGAGCCGCCAGCAGTGGTGGACGTGGGGAGAGAGATGGCGGAGTTCTGAAATTTGTGAGAATGGATGTCATGAACTGATATATATATATATATATATATATATATATAATGACTATTAAGGTAAATACATTGTTTGTTCTCCATTAAAATCTTTCATTTGCTAAATGTGCCTATCAGTAGTTAGTGACTTCCGTAGTTAGAATCTTTTATTTAGCTGGCAGTATGGCAGTAGTGGCGCTCTCTGTATTGCAGTAGTTTGAGTAACCAAGATTTTTGTGAGGTAAGTGATATGTGAAACGTATAGGTTAATGTTAGTCAGGGCTATTCTCTTGTAGGGATTTCTGAAATTCAGATTGCGTGGCTCTAAAAAATATTGTGTGTCAGTTTAAGCACAGTTATGTATAATTTTTCTAAGGGGACGTTTCATATGTCGACCCTTAGCCGAGGATACCTCACTGGAATCTTCTGATTTTTTTTCTTGTACTTTGTGTAGTTAGTGTAACCTTTGTTTATTGCTAGCGCGTAATTGTAGAGAGAATTTCCTCTGTAGTTGTAGTTTTTCATTGCTGTACAGTAAAACAGTTGTGGCATGCATGTAGATATGCACCAAGTATTTTGCAGCTGCGCTTGCAATTAACTAGATATTATTTTCAGTGCTATGTTAATGTGTTCTCTTACTTTTGTTCTTCAAATTGTGTTTTTCTGTGTTGTCGTGTGAAATATTGTGACAATAATGGCCTGTGAAAAACGTGATACTAGGCTCCAAAGTAAACTGAGAAATGACAGTGAAGACGAAAGCAGTGTGTTAGCGCCACCATGTAATGAATTCACTAATGTTCAAAGTAGTAATTTGGTAATAGTTCATAGGGAAATGGAGCGGGCTGCAAATAATGGTGTAGGCAGTGAAACAATTAGTGAACAGGGAAGCATTATCGATCGATCGGTCGGCAACAGCTCGCCTCAGGCTTCCGAAATGACAGGACACAATCTTCCAAATACTGTAGATTCAGATTTTGCGTCCTCACCGTTTTCTCAAATAAATCAAGACACATTTTCTGCTTTTCAAAATGCCAATATTGCCGGTTCAAATGCACTGCCGAAAAGCAGTGAGGAACATGTTTCAGACACCAGTGCACTGTTATTACAGTTAAGGCAACAAATGGGACAAAGGCTACAAAAGTTAGACACAACGCTTGAACAAAATCAGAAACAAATGGGACAAAATCTTCAAAAGTTAGACACAATGGAACAAAATCAGAGACAAACACAGCAAAAGCTTCAAAAGTTAGACACAATGGAACATAATCTTCAAAAGTTAGACACAATGGAACAAAATCAGAGACAAACACAGCAACAGTTGGATACAATGGAACATAATCTTCGGAAGTTAGACACCACACTTGAACAAACACGTGAAGATTTAACTACTGAGTTACATAACATTGAATCGAAACGCCAAAAAATCTGTAATGAGGTAAAAACACAAATTTGTGAGCATTTTCAACCTAGTTTTTCGCGGCATGAAAATGCATTACAGAATCATGAAGCAGCCATAAAAGAACTGCAAACTATTGTTCGTGAAAATCACGACACCTTGCAAGCTAAAATGGACTCAGTTGCATCCACCGATTCGGTTACTCAACTTGCAAGAACTCAGGAAAACTTAAAGGACACAGTAGATTCGATTTCAACACAAATGGACACTCTGAAACTTGGTTCAGAAAAACACACTGAGGAAATGTGTTCACTATCGGAGAAAGTAGCCGAACTTTCAGATCAGTTCACTAACTTATCTACAAAGGTAGATGATGATCTGAATGATACAGAAGAGTGCGAACAAATTAGGAAATTCAAACAAAATCAGAATCAAATTAATACATAACACCAAAGAGAAATCCGGGAAGTGCAAGATCAGCTGACACAGGTAATACAAGAATTACGTATTTCAGAGGGCACTCGCGCTCCAACACGGGAAGAGGGACTTAGAAATACGGAAAAGCCACAAAATAATAACACAGGGCATTTCGGAAATTATGAAAGAAATTGGCAAGGTGCGCCGAATTTTGAGATGGAACCGCCGACACGACGTAACAATGACCGATATGCTACCCTCCGACACGATGATTTTGACTATAAGCTGTTCATTACTGCACGTAAATTCAAAACATTTAAGAATTCTGGCAACGACATTCATCCACAAGCGTGGCTCCATCAATTCTCTCATTGTTTTCCTCCCAACTGGTCATTAGAGCACAGATTAGAATTTATGTGTGGCTACTTGGAGAATGAACCAGCTGTAAGAATGCGATCGGTCATTCACGACTGTCATAGCGAAGGAGAATTTTATCATGCCTTCCTCTCAGCATATTGGTATCAAGCTACACAAGACCGAGTAAAACATAGCATCATAATGATGAAACATTTCGAACAATCTGAATTTTCCAGTCCTGTCAAATATTTTGAAGACATGTTACATAAGAATCAGTATCTTTCAAACCCATACAGCCCGTCAGAACTCATCCGCATTTGCTTAATCAAATTACCTGAACATTTACGACAGATTATTTTAGCAGCACGATGCAAAGACGACATTGAAGCTTTTCAGGGACTGTTACAAGAACTGGAAATTGACACTGACAATCGTGGAACGCGAAAACAGGAGCACAACAATTACAGGTCACACCTGTCACAATTCCGCGATGACAGAAATAATACACGACAAGGCTATTCGTACAACGTAAATCGTGACCAAAACAGACACCGCTCATATGACAACCGTTGTCAGAGTAGTAATTATTACAGGGAAAGATCACCTCTCCGCGGTAGTGACTATCACAGAGACAATCAGAGAAACAGACAATATGGAAACCAAAATAATTATTATCAAGGGAGACAGAATAACTTTAGACGCAACGGTCCAGCACGCAGTTACAATTCAGAGAGAAATTCTCCACCACTTAACCGACAAGAAAGAAACTACAGGAACTACCAACATAACGACAGACGATGTGATCGTAACGACAGACCGGAAATTCATCAGAACTGGCGGGATTCAAACAGAGCTGGGCCCTCTCGGCAAGGTGAATTTGTGGAAGTTAGGTCTCCTAATCCCAATAACGGCGCACGCCAACAAAGAAACAGACAATGACTCGCACCGCAGGCAGCCACCTGCGCGTGCTGGCTCAGAGAAAAATAACAGAGACACTAACTTTGAGAATAGATTTAGCATTCCTTATCGACGTATAAAACATGATAATTGCTTTTCAGTTGACAGTCTGCGTACTAGGAAGAGTAAAGGATTGTACTAGATTTCACATGTAAAACCGTTTATTGAGAGATAATCTGCTTTTTAACTTTGTCTTTGCCATAAAGCTGTTCACTTCACGTTACTAGTATACTTTGTCTGACTTAGAATCTGTTAACATACAACAATGTTTTGAAGTTAACTATCCAGTCTAGAACTTATTTAGACAGTATTTACGAGTGCATTATTATAGTGAACTGACGTCACAGTGTTATTGTGTGTGTACATTCTTGCTTGTTAGTTGCACGATTACGTAACGACTATAAGGCTTACACACTTTAGAACATTTACCAGTACTGCTAATTAGATTTTAATGCAACATTTTGGTTTACTTGAAAATACATTCTTTATTTGAAGTACATTCGGTGAGATTAAAGGTGACTTAGCATTTGGTTTCTCTGATAGCTACACTATTATATCACGACGCTACTAATGTGTGACACAATTTACATTGTGCTTTTGCGGTGTATCTGTTTTATATATGCACCGTTTTTCTGAATTCTTCTGGAAAGGAAAACATGTTTTAGTAGTAACTTTGTGGTATAGCTACAATGAGACAGCCTTTTCTGTAGCACAACAATAAGTTTCATTATAGTACTTTCTTGATCACGGTAAGGTACGTGATAACTACGATATCTATACGGAAAGCATTTCACTTTCGTTTATGATGAGGTAAGTATATTGACTTCAGCAGAACTTTGCTTACAGAGGACGATAACTACGACAGTTCCACAAAATTATCTTACAGCAAAACGCACATTTAGCACTACAGGGCACGCATTTGAGTGATTAATTTGGTACTTAAACCATTTATTTATCAAGATTGTTGAATTACAAAGAAAGTTTTTCGTGATACATTTCATTCCATTGCTGTAATCTGTAACACCTGAGGGTACAATTACATTAATTCTCAGGGGGGTACAGGCTTACTTTATGTACCATGTGTGTGGCAAGCACAAGGAGCCCTAGCTAATATGGTATTTGCTTATACAACTTTACACATCGGTACCATATTTCTCTAACACAGAATTACACAGCTATCTGATTATTTGACAGAGAAACAAACATCTTTTTACTACGTCAGTGACACATGCTTAAGAAATTACACAGTTGGATAACTTCACACTTATGAAATTGTATTTTGTCTGTACTTTGTGAAATTTTCATATTTTTTCGGAACCATTGTGATAATATGAGAGCTTTGAATGATGTATTTGGTATGGTATCGTGATTTTTAAAGTACGTTTGAGGCAGATGACACTTTTGACATGAGCAGAGAATTATTTTAGGTTTTGAAATTATTGGAGGAAGGTACGATTTTGAGAGTTGACTGAGGTGGTATGATGTTATTATTACGATGACTATGTGTATTATGCTGCTGAGGTATGTTTATGATCAATAAGCTGATGCTATATGAGGAATTTGATTATGCTACGTATTTATTATGATGAAATATTGAAGAAGTGTCTACGAATATGTATATGTATAATAAGGTAAGAAATAATGAGTAGTGGTTAGGGACTCTGGTTTGTGAAAAAGGATGTTGGAAACTGAGAACCGTACTTTAAGATTTTTGAAATGTATGTAAATGCATGAATGTATTACAATGCCGACGAAAATTTTTTGGACACTATTATATTTATGGATTTTATTTTCTACACATCTGTAACGCAAATTCTTGACCTGTGAAATTATTTATATGAGACTACCACTGTAGCGGAACTGGTGTCTTAAATGTTTCGGTAAGAAAGTTAAGTGACCACCTGCACGTAATGCGTCGTGGGCACCCAGCTGTGCGACAGCCACCTGGAAACAAGCCATTAGTGTGTGCCTTTCAGAAGCACAGGTGGATAAAAAAATAAAAAGGCCACTATCCTCGCTATTGACATTCCTTTGTAGAAAGCATCGCAAAAACGACACGCTCATTACTTGGAAAGATACTTTCTTACATCTGCACACCTGATAATGACAAGCGTCTTTCTACGAGAGTTGACTTATGAAATGTCACATGACTATTGAATGATATTTTTATGCTTTGCCTTTCATAGTTGCTTGTTTCATTTGATATCTGTTTTCCAGCTGTGTTACAGCATTGGTTTTACAAAATAAAATTAAATGCATTTGCTAATGTGAAAACTTGCTGTCAACAGATATGTTAAATAATGATTTTATGATCCACATTCTTCAAAAAAAGAAGCACTTGGAAAGGAAAGAACAATAAGAAGGGACTAGTAACAGTAACTGCATATATAATTTTCTTTTCCAGTACTTGGTAATTTTCTTTTTTAGAATTAGTTTTTGTAGTGCGCCACTTTAATTTCATAGACATTAAGATGTGAATATACATTTCCCTTATCTGAATTGTTGTCTTTAGTGTACTATTTTTTTCTGCTTGTGTGTTTGTCATGTTTAGATATAAGTTATTACATTTACTGCTGCTTGCTTTGCCAATTTCCATTTCTTTTGTTATTGCTGTTTGTATTAATTGTTTTGTGCTGCTGCATTGCCTCATCCCTTAGTTTAGCATCTGAGCTCAGTAGCTTTAAGTTAGCTTAAGATGGGGTAGGTTATAAAAGAGAACGAGTTGTGATGAATTGGAAGAAATGCATTGAGAAGCTATAAGAAATGATTTGGCCAAACAAAAAAGTAGTGTACAGTGGATAAAAACTATTTTTGAAAGAAGATGTGAGCAAAATACAGAAAGTATGCTTGGGTAGGATATTTTTGGTGGAAACAAATGTTGAGATATGACGAAATATCTACAGAATGAAGTTTTGGGTTGGACTGCAGTACCAAATGTTACACTGAAAACAAACCCTGTCCTTTCCTTCTGTTATCCCACTATGTGTTTGTGTACCCTTGTGTATTTATGTTCTACCGGTCTTTATATGTTTATCTGATAAGACTTATGTTGCAGAATTTTTATGATACTAAGCTACATTCACTATGATGAGGAATACTGTTATCCTCAAATATAATTTGCATTAATAACATGTTATTTACTTTGTAAAGATGTTTACACATTATTTATTCTGTTTTGTTCTAATGCTCATGTGTGAAGTTGATGTTTCTAAAGTTATTCTGATCTTTTATGTATGTACTTATGTCGTAATTTTTATAACACTGATGTATTTGATATTTCGATTCTTTTGTAAAGCCTGTACTACTGCAAATGTTATCTGTATTGTTATGTTCTTTAAAGATGTATTTTGTACCTTTGTTACTGTATTCTTATGTTATAAAATTGTAATTGACACCAGTTTATCAAATTAAGTAACTTGTAAATTACATTTCACTGCACACGTTTCTGTTGGTCATAGTATATGGACAATATGTGAGAAGTAGGGACTGATAGTGTTTGCACGTGTGTTAATAATTCAGTAAGGGACTGGATAACAGCATTTCTGGTTCTAAGGACATTTCAAAAACAATTTTTGTGGGTGCACAAGTGGTGGTTATGGACTTGCTATATTATCCGCAAGACTCTTCAATGGTGATTGTGCGCCTGCACAGTCAAACAGATGGCTGCTGGACATTTCTACAAGGACTACAGTGGGTCTACACCTTTGATGACCCACCAATACCATTATTTCTACAAGGACTGCAGTGGGTCTGCACCTCTGGTGGCCCACCAATACCGTAATCTCTTCCAGGACTACAATGGGTCTACTCTGTGACGACCTACCTACCAATATTCTTTAAAACTTCGACACTGACTCTGCTGTGGGTTTGCTATGTTGTGGCCCATTACCTGTCTGCATGTTTAAGAGTCAGCACTGTCTTTCCGTTGGAAGGACAACACTACTACTTCAAGACTGCATGGAAATCCACTACTCCTGTGTGCATTTTCTTTTACTACTCAGACTTTGAGAAAAACACTGCAATTTTACTTTGATGAATGATCAGGACTGTCTTTATGGACTGTGAGAAAATTGTAGCTTTTGACCAACATTGTATCGATAAGTGTGAGCATTTCATTTCTTTGTTATTGTAATTATGAAAAAATTTTCAAATCTGTATTGGCCACTGCCCAAAACAATTTGTAAATTTTTTTGTGGGGAGCATGGGGGCTACGTAAGTAGGATGTTTAGGTTTTTTTATTGGTAACGCCGCCGCCACGTAGCGCTCTGTATGAAAATCACTGGCTGTGCCATGTGTAGTCTGTGGCTGGTTTGCATTGTTGTCTGCCATTCTAGTGTTGGTCAGTGGCAGCTGGATGCTAACAGCGCATAGCGTTGCGTAGTTGGAGGTGAGCCGCCAGCAGTGGTGGACGTGGGGAGAGAGATGGCGGATTTTTGAAATTTGTAAGAATGGATGTCATGAACTGATATATATATATATATATATATATATATATATATATATATATATATATATATATATATAATGACTATTAAGGTAAACACATTGTTTGTTCTCTATCAAAATCTTTCATTTGCTAAGTATGCCTATCAGTAGTTAGTGCCTTCAGTAGTTAGAATCTTTTATTTAGCTGGCAGTAGTGGCGCTCTCTGTATTGCAGTAGTTCGAGTAACCAAGATTTTTGTGAGGTAAGTGATATGTGAAATGTATAGGTTACTGTTAGTCAGGGCCATTCTCTTGTAGGGATTACTGAAATTCAGATTGTGTTGCGCTAAAAAATATTGTGTGTCAGTTTAAGCACAGTTATGTATAATTTTTCTAAGGGGACGTTTCACATTTCAGATGTGTTACGACCCGTGCCTCTACCCTTCATTCGATCCCTGTGAAATTCTACATTTCAGCAGGATAATGCGCGACCGCATGTTGCAGGTGCTGTATGGGCCTTTTTGGATACAAAAAATGTTCGACTGCTGCCGTGGCCAGCACATTCTCCAGATCTCTCACCAACTGAAAACCTCTGGTCAATGTTGGCCGAGCAACTAGCTCTTGATGAACTGTGATATCGTGTTGAAGCTGCATGGGCAGCTGTACCTGTACACGGCATCCAATCTCTGTTTGACTCAATGCCCAAGCGTATCAAGACCGTTATTACGGCCAGGGGTAGTTGTTCTGGGTACTGATTTCTCAGTATCTATGCACCCAAAGTGCGGGAACATGTAATCACATGTCAGTGGTAGTATAATATCTTTGTCTAATGAATACCTGTTTATCATCTGCATTTATTGTTGGTGTAGCAGTTATAATGGCCAGCAGTGTATGTAGATGTACTGTGGCTGAAATCAAGTACTCCAACTGCCAGTTGGGCACAGGTGTGGGAAACGATATATCACCGCTTTCTGCCAACCACCCTGCGCGCGACGTGGTATCGAGTCACTAATAAAAAATATGCGACGAGACATCGGCTCCACCTTACGGGATTAATGGACACACCACTTTACCCCCACTGTCGCCTCCTGGACACTCATGAACATTACTTCACGTGCTTGTCGTCCTTCGGCGTTTGGCGACTGATACAGAAGATCTTAGCTTGTTACCTACGTTGTCCACCTGAGGTGATAGACCCTCCATTCCTTCTGTGTCCAGATGACTGTTACTTGCCTCACGCCAAATATCTTATGCTTACATGGTTCGAGGGAAAGACAATCTATTATATCTTCGGGGAAGGTGAGAAAGTGGAACTTTGTTTCTGGTGGTACCAGCAAAACAATCACACCGCTCTTGCACTCACATCGAGATACCGTACGGTCTTTGCAAATTATTTACGCAGCGTTTTCGTAAACCTCCCCTCCCGTTAGTTGGGGGTTCCAGGATCAATGTAACGTACGACGCAGAATCTCATCGAAGACAGACTGGCGTGAATTGCAAGCAGTCACAAGGGAAAGCGATTAGTTGATTTCAGGAACGCTGCATTCATTGAAGCATTAGCAATGCAGGATCTGTTTGTTGTAGATTTCTAGACAGTATTGATGGGCATAGAAAACACTGGTGGCAGTGGACAAGAAAACTATTGTTGCTCCATTTCTTGAATAAAGCTTCTTTTCGCTGATGTAGCACAAGCAGAATACAAAGCTATTTTGCTTTATACTTTGAACCACATTTTTATTGTAACTTTTGTTTTGTATCATTTTCATTTGTACACATTCACTATTTATAATCATATAATTCCATAAGATAAATAAATAAATAAAGCAACTTATAGACCATGGAACGTATCCCTTGACAGAATTTTTGGAATAGTTAGGGGCAAAGTCTGAAGAGGGATAGTTCATTTCTTTTTTTAAACTAGAGTTAAAGTATCGATGTTTAGTTGGGTAGATTTAATTTTTGTTTCTTTTATTTCTGGAGATTAAACTTAACTAGATGAGAAGACAGAGCCACGAAAAGAGAGAGAGAGAGAGAGAGAGGATAGGCTGACGATTATGAATGTAGAGGATGAGCGTTCGAATCTAATTGAAATCTGTGCAAGGAAATATTTAGAAAAAAAGGGGCGGGGGTTAAGGCAAACCAAACGTTCTAGAGAAGCAGAGCATACGAAGTTAGAATCCTGATCCGGGAAAAAATATTTATATGTCGCTATTGCCTGTATGCAGCTGAGATCTGTGAATTTGTGTTTCAAAACTGGTGACCACGAAGAAGACAAAGTGAAGAAATTCTGCTACCTCAAAAGCAAAATAGCACACGACTGATACAATAATCTTGCTGATCGTCTCAAAGAAAACTTGACTCGTTTCAAACAGGTACCCAAATCACACGATCATAAATGCTGCTTTTAATCTATCCTCGATATGTTAGAGAAAATATACATTTAATGGTGGTGGTACGCATAAAACATGATCCGAAATTATACTAAATGCTTTATTGGAAACTTATTTCGAAGTGTAAACGGTTACCAAAACATACTTGACCTCTTAGCATCAAATATTCTTGAGCAAATAACGAGCGTGATGACGGACGCAGGGTTAGTATCACAAGGTTGTTGTAGGGAGACTGAACGCCGTAATAGCCAAATCCACCAAAAATAATTCCAAAGTTCATATATTTTAAAAAATAGGTAAAACTGCGGTTGAGTCTTTCTAAGAGGCAGTGGGTGGGTTGATTGGGGGTAAGAGAACAAACAGCGAGGTCATCGGTCTCATCGGATTAGGGAAAGACAGGGACGGAAGTCGGCTGTGCCCTTTCAGAGGAACCATCCCGGCATTTACGTGGAGCGATTTAGGGAAATCACGGAAAAATTAAATGACGGTGGGCGGAAGCGGGATTGAACCGTCGTCCTCCCGAGTGCGAGTCCAGTGTGCTAACCAATGCGCCACCTCGCTCGGTAAGAAGCAGTCTTCACTCGTTTCGGACTATGTAAATGCAGACTACAAGTGGCTTAAATTCAGAGAAATTGTATCGACAGGAATTGAAAGATTTAAACCAAATAATTTGTAAGGGATGGAAACGATCCCCAATGGTGCACAAAACAGGTGAGAATACTGTTGCAGAAGCAACGATAAGAGCATGCCAAGTTCATAAGAACCCAAAATCTCTTAGGCTGGCGACGTTTAACTTCATCTAGAAAATCCATAAAAATTGCTCGTGTGCAAAGTGCACCAGTGGCAAGATACAGCCAATACTTTGACGTGGTTTCTAGTGCTCGCAGGGAGACATTGAAACTGCCAGTTACTTACATCCTCACGGAGCAGCATACGACTTTTGAAAAATCAATTTGGTAGTTACTATTTGCTGGATACTACGGAAAGCTACAAATTTATCTTGTAGAAGAGGTGCTATTAGTCGGTCCAGGTAATGATCTTCGCCGTGCTCGGATCCTCTTCTCCGAAGATTTCATTAATCAGCTGGAAGAATAGTTTATTTCACTTCTCTAACTACGTAAATCATTCGCAACCAGAATTCCTCCGTTTCAACCATGTGTATTGTAAAAATAGTGGTTGATATAATTGCACTTTACAATAGGCACTAGACTCGTCGTCTCTTGTCCGTACACGAAAGGGGGATCCAATTTCATTTTATTCCACATCACGTTCATTGCTAATACAGCGTAACACCCGTCAGCGGCCACACGACTCGTGCCCACTTGAGGTGCAACTCTGGCGTATATTCTTCGCTCTGCGTAAATAGAAGCCCAGCGACAGTATTTCGCTCGACTCTTGCGCACTTAAGTAAAAATAACACTATTTCTCTCTCTATTCGCGCGAATATCTTCCATTTCTCGAAGAGCCTTAGAGTGTACCATGGCATTTTGCGAGAAAATGTTACATTACACTACAGCTTTCACTGTGCAACAACACTGGCGGTACTAAATACAGTTCGTTGAAATCAATGCACTTGCCATACAAACTAACTGTATTTTAAAGTTCTGCAATGGTGCTTTGCTTATGTTCACCTCTGTGTGTTCTTTCCAATTTAAGTTGTTAGTAATTGTAATACCTAGGTACTTAGTTGAATTTAGGGCTTTTAGATAAGACTGATTTATCGTGTAACCGAAGTTTAACGAGTTCCTTTTAGTACTCATGTGGATGATTTCACACTTTTCGTTATTTAGGGTCAACTGCCACTTTTCGAACCATTCAGATATTTTTTCTAAATCGTTCTGCAGTTTGTTTTGATCTTCTGATGACTTTATTAATCGATAAACGACAGCCTCATCTGCAAACAACCGAAGACGGCTGCTCAGATTGTCTCCCAAATAAGGAACAGCAAAGGGCCTACAATGCTACCTTGGGGAACGCCTGAAATCACTTCTGTTTTACTCGATGACTTTCCGTCAATTACTACGAACTGTGACCTCTCTGACAGGAAATCGCAAATCCAGTCACATAACTGAGACGATATTCCATAAGCACGCAATTTTACTACGAGCCGCTTGTGTGGTACAGTGTCAAAAGCCTTCCGGAAATCCAGGAATACGGAATAGATCTGAAATCCCTTGTCAATAGCACTCAGCACTTCATGCGGATAAAGAGCTAGTTGTGTTTCACAGGAACATCATCATCATCATCAGTGTTCTGCCTAAAGGCAGGTTTTCATATGGTAGTTCTCCAGGCTGTCCGGTCTTCGGACATCCAGATCTGCATAATTTCCTCTTCCCTTTACGTCGTCTATCACCTTGTATCTTCTTCTTCCTCTCAGTCTTCTCCCACAAACCAATCCTTCCAAAGCATCTACTAGCAAGCACTCCCTTCTCAATGTATGTCCCAACCAGTTCTTTTTCCTTTCTCTTACAACCTTCAGCAGACATCTTCTCTCACCAACCCTTTCCAATAATCTTCCATTACTCACTCTTTCCATCCAGCTTATTCTCTCCATTCTCCTCCACATCCACAACTCAAATGCTTCTAACCTTTCTTCATCCTCTCGTCTTCTCGTCTCAGTGTCCATGTTTCTGTCCCATATAGTGCCACACTCCAGACAAAACATTTGCCAAGCCTTTTCCTTAGTCCTTTATCTAACTTGCCACATAAGAGTCTCCTCTTTCTGTTGAATGCCTCCTTCGCTATGGCAATTCGAGTTTTCACCTCCTGGTGACATCTCAAGTCTTATTGTTCTTCCGAGATATTTAAATTCACTTACTTGGCTAATGGTAGACTGTTCTATTTTAATATTGGACTGTCTGCGTCTTGTACTGATGACCATACTTTTTTGTTTTTGCTGTGTTTATTTGCATCCCATATTCCACACAAGCTTCATTCAGATCTTTGAGCATGTTATTCACTGTCCGCTCACTTTATGCCACTAAGCCATGTCATTAGCAAACCTTATACATTCTATTCTCTTCCCACCAATACATATTCCTCTTTTCCCATCTAAACGTTTCGCAATAATCTCTTCAAGGTATACGTTAAACAACAGTGGGGAAAGGAACGATGTTTTCTAAACCCATGTTGACTGTGTGTCAATAGACCGTTTCCTTCGAGGTAATTCATAATATTCGAACACAATATATGTTCTAAAATCCTGCTGCATATCGACGTTAACGATATGGGCCTGTAATTTAGTGGATGACTCCTACTACAATTCTTGAATATTGGTGCGACCTGTGCAACTTTCCAGTCTTTGGGTACCGATCTTTCTTCCAGCGATTGGTTGTATATGATTGTTAAGTATAGAGCTAATGTATCAGCATACTCCGAAAGGAACCTAATTGGTATACGGTCGGGACCAGAAGACTTGCTTTTATTAAGTGATATGAGTTGCTTCAGTGCTCTGAATATATTCTACTTTACTCACGTTGGGATCTGTTCTCGATTCGAATTCTGGAATATTTACTTCGTCTTCCTTTGTGAAGGCATTTCGGAAGGCTGTGTTTAGTAAGTTTGCTGTGGCAGCACTGTCTTCGATAGTATCTCCATTGCTATCGCGAAGAGAAGGCATTGATTGTTTCTTGCCGTTAACATACTTCACATACGACCAGAATCTCTGTGGATTTTCTGCCAGATTTCCAGACTCCGAGCTAAGTTTCGAGCTTCTGTAAAGGATCGCCAATCTTGGGGATTTTTCGTCTGTTTAAGTTTGGCATGTTTGTTTCATTGTTTCTGCAACAGTGTTCTATTCAGTTTTGTGTACCAAGGAGGGTCAGCTCCGTCGTTTGTTATTTTATTTGGTATAAACCTCTCAATTGCTACTGATACTATTTCTTTGAATTTAAGCCACATCTGGTCTACACTTATATTATTAGTTTGGGATGAGTGGAGATTGTCTCTCAGGAAGGCGTCAAGTGAATTTTTATCTGCCTTTTTGAATAGGTAAATTTTTCGCTTATTTTTCGAGGATTTGGGGATTACAATATTCAGTCTCGCTAGGACAACCCTGTGTTCACTAATATCCCTAAATCGGTTTTGATGCTGGTTATTAACTCAGGATTATTTGTTGCTAAGAGGTCAAGTGTGTTTTCACAACCGTTTACTATTCGCGTGGGCTCATGAACTAAGTGCTCGAAATAATTTTCAGAGAATGCGTTTAGCACAATTTTGGATGATATTTTATGCGTACCTCCGGAATTAAACATGTATTTTCGCCAACATATCGAGGGTAAATTAAAGTCACCACCAACTATTATCGTATGAGTCGGGTACGTGTTTGAAATAAAACTCAAGGTTTCTTAAAACCTTTCAGTAACTGCATCATCTGAACTGGAATGTCGGTAAAGGGATCCAATTATTATATTATTCCGGTTGCCAACACTGACCTCTGCCCATACTAACTCACAGGAAATATCTACCTCAATTTCGCGACATGTTAAACTACTTCTCCAACCGTGTTTAGCCTATCTTTCGGAACACCGTTAGGGTCTTCGCAATAATTTCGGCTGAGCTTATATCCGACTTTAGCCAGCTTTCAGAGCCTATAACGATTTGAGCATCAGTGCTTTCTAAGCTGCTACAATTTACAACTGTTATACCAATGGTTCCTGTATCTATGTTCTTCCTGTGTTCGGCCTGCACTCTTTGTGACTGAAGCCCATCTTGTGTTTTCCCGAGACCCTCTAACCTAAAAAACCGCCGAGTCCACGCCACACAGCCCCTGATAAGGAAATTTTTAATATATCACATAATCGGTTTACTTTCTGACGCAAACGAAGACGCGAGAACTGTGGCTATTAAATTTTAAATTTACATGCAGAACTCAAGAAACTAAACTATTAAAGCACACAGATGATATAATAAAATTAGCTCCTGGTTAGGAACTTGTAAATATCACAAAAGCGGTTTACTAATCTGTTGCTGCAACTGTCGCGGTCGGCTATTGCCGCCTGACTGGATGCTGCCATTTCTTTCTCCAAGGCACAGGGACTATAATACGGTAAGTTATGCAACTTCTGATCACAAGAGTGGAGTTAAGCAAGAAACTAAAATAAATAATAATGGTTTTTGTTGACTGAGTTTGTTATTCTGTTGTAAAAAATTAAAACATACTATAAATGTATTTGTATTAAACTATAGTTCTGTTAGTTAAAAGATTACTGCCGCATCTCTGTACTTGTATGATCACAAATAAAAATTTGTGCATCGGTATTAACGGCGCTTGAAACAAAAACTTAGTGATTCACCCTCAGAACCAGTCAGTTCCCGGTTAAGAGGCTTTGAACATTCCGAATAATTTATTTTCTAGTTTACCTCATTTTTTGGTGTAGTGGTGACCAGCATAGATCTGAAGTATCAGAATATATTCTCTATTTGCATTCAGAGGACGACGTCTAAGTCCAGTAATAGACCTAACACAGTTCCAAAGATAGCAGATTGGGGGGGGGGGGGGGGGGGGGGGGAGGGCGATTAGCTTGAGCATCAGTAATCAAGGCAGCGAAGTTATTGAGTGTTTCAAGAGCAAGTGTTTCAACAGTCATGGCAGACTACACAAAACATGCAAAGACATACTGTAAACGTAATACTGGGGCGCAAATCAAAACTAAATGACAGAGATCGTCGTTCGCTAACACGAATTGGTACAAAACAACAGAACTACGACGGCTAAAGTGACTCCGGAGCAGATTGCCGCCTCCCTCGTCACTCTTGTAGGGGTTAGAAGAGCTTCTGATCGAAGAGTGGCATAACATTCCACGGGAGACTATACAGTCTTCATATTCCAGGGTTCCAAGAAGAATCGCAGCTGCATTACGGGTAATTGGGCGTCCAACGTCTTATTAATAAACAATTCCCAAGTAAGTAATAGCATTAACATTGTATTGCCTATCCCCTGTATTTACGAAAAATGTTACATTGTTTTCTGATTCGGCAGTTACACTACTGGACATTAAAATTGTTACACCACGAAGATGACGTGTTACAGACGCGAAATTTAACCGACCAGAAGAAGATGCTGTGGTATGCAAATGATTAGCTTTTCAGAGCATTAACACTAGTTTGGTGACGGTGGCGACACCTACAACGTGTTGACATGAGGAAAGTTTCCAATCGATTTCTCATACACAAACAGCAGTTGACCGGCGTTACCTGGTGAAGCGTTGTGATGCCTCATGTATGGAGGAGAAATGCGTACCTTCACGTTTCCGACTTTGACAGTGGTCGAATTGTAGCCTATCGCGATTGCGGTTTATCGTATCGCGACACTGCTGCTCGCGTTGGTCGAGATCCAATGACTGTTAGCAGAATATGGAATCAGTGGGTTTGGGAGGGTAATACGGAACGCCGTGCTGGATCCCAACGGCCTCGTATCACTAGCAGTCGAGATGACAGGCATCTTATCCGCATGGCTGTAACGGACCGTGCAGCCACGTCTCGATCCCTGTCGACAGATGGGGACGTTTGCAAGACAACAACCATCTGTACGACGTTTGCAGCAGCATGGACTATCAGCTCGGAGACCATGGCTGCGGTTACCCTTGACGCTGCGTCACAGACAGGAATGCCTGCGATGGTGCACTCAACGACGAACCTGAGTGCACGAATGGCAAAACGTCATTTTTTTCGGATGAATGCAGGTTTTGTCTACAGAATCATGATGGTCGCATCCGTGTTTGGAAACATCGCGGTGAACCCACATTGGAAGCGTGTATTCGTCATCGCCATACTGGCATATCACCCGGCGTGATGGTATGGGATGCCATTGGTTACACGTCTCGGTCACCTCTTGTTCGCATTGACGGCACTTTGAACAGTGGACGTTACATTTCAGATGTGTTACGACCCGTGGCTCTACCCTTCATTCGATCCCTGCGAAACCCTAAATTTCAGTAGGATAATGCACGGCCGCATGTTGCAGGTCTTGTACAGGCCTTTCTGGATACATAAAATGTTCGATTGCTGTCCTGGCCAGCACATTCTCCAGATCTCTCACCAATTGAAAACATCTGGTCAATGGTGGCTGAGCAACTGGCTCGTCACAGTACGCCAGTCACTACTCTTGATGAACCGTGGTATCGTGTTGAAGCTGCATGGGCAGCTGTACCTGCACACGCCATCCAAGATCTGAAACTTCCTGGCAGATTAAAACTTTGTGCCGGACCGAGACTCGAACTCGGGACCTTTGCCTTTCGCGGGCAAGTGCTCTAACAACTGAGCTACCCAAGCACGACTCACGCCCCGTCCTCACAGCTTTACTTCTGCCAGTACCTCGTCTCATACCTTCCAAACTTTTCAATAGCTCTCCTGCGAACTTTGCAGAAGTAACACTCTCTGTGCAAGGTTCGCAGGAGAGGCAAAGGTCCCGTGTTCGAGTCTCGGTCCGGCACACAGTTTTAATCTGCCAGGAAGTTTCATATCAGCGCACACTCCGCTGCAGAGTGAAAATCTCATTCTGCATCCAAGATCTGTTTGACTCAATGTAGAGGCGTATCAAGGCCGTTATTACGACCAGAGGTGTTCGTTCTGAGTACTGGTTTCTCAGGATCTATGCACCCAAATTGCTTGAAAATGTAATCACATGTCAGTTCTAGTACAATGAATACCCGTTTATCATTTGCATTTATTATTGGTTTAGCAATTTTAATGGCCAGCAGTGTACAACGTTTGACAGTTCCACTCTACATATTACCAACGCTGTATTGTGGTTGTTCGATCGCATACAGGTGATCCTAACCTAAAAAATACTGACAAATTAGTGAGTAAATTGTTCTTTTGGGGGTTGGCATGACCCCTACGATCTTGCTGCTGGGTCCACGCCAGTCTAGCGAGCGCGCCGAGGAGAGGAGCGTTTGCGTCACTACTCCCCCATCCACCTCCCGCGCCCACCTCACCGCTCTGCCTGCTGGCGAGAGTCCGGCTTCTCGGTAGACTTCCCGGAGAGTCGGCGCGGGCTCCCTTTGTTTTTTCCGATGCGCCGTCCCCCTGCCCCGGCGTTTAATCTGGCCATCTAACAGGCCCCGCTGTCGGCCAGCATCCCGACCCGACAAGTCGCCGCCGCCGCTGTAGCTTTTTGTCGGCTCGGAACTCACATTTCGAGGCACCTGTTGGGCCAGTCGCGTCATAATCGGGACCGGGCCCCCGCGTGTAATGGAAGACGCGTGTTGCGGAGGGTCGTAACGAGCCACGATAAGTCCGTGCGTGCACCCACAGGCCGTTCACCCCGGGACCACACGCACACACGCTGCTGCGATCGATCTAATTGGCCGAAGCAGTACGGGCCCGGCCCGGCAGCGTTACACCGGACGCAGATAAGATTTTTACGAGTGTCAGGTTCGTAACGCTATAGGCCTGAGCTTCCAGCTAGTGGCGTTTCTCTGCTGCTGCCGGCAGCACTCCATCATATTCACTCCGGGTTCCCGTTCCCTCTACCTTCCAGTAGATGTCCGTCTTAGGCTGCGGTCACAGTGGCTCCGATATCGGTGTATTCCGCCGACGACCGACTTCGGCCGGAGTTGGCCGATCTCTTCAAATCACTACGCCATTAAGTGTGCTGTCACACTATAGACGATCTCATCTCCCGAACCTACAGACAATTGGTGAAATTCAAAAATCTGTGTTTCCTTCGGTCAAATCGACTGACGTTCTCGCACACGAAATATAGAGAAGAACAGGGTTAGTCCAGGAAAAAAATGAGATTGTGGCATTCTCTAGGTAGAAAACATCATAATAGGTGTATAGTTTGGAATCTATGAGCTGAAATCGCACGTTTATTCGAAACCTCAAATACGTAAAACCTTTCCAGGGTAGCTCAGATGGTAGAGCACTTGCGCACGAAAGGCAAAAGTCCCGAGTTCCCGTCCGGCACACAGTTTTAATCTCCAAGGAAGTTTCATATCTGCGCGCATTCCGCTGCAAAGTGAAATCTCCTTGTGGAAACACCCCCAGGGCGTGGCTAAGCCATGTCTCCGCAATATCCTTTCTGTCAGGGGTGCTAGTTCTGCATGGTTCGCAGGAGAGCTTCTGTAAAGTTTGGAAGGTATGAGACGAGGTACTGGCAGAAGTAAAGCTGTGAGGACGGGGCGTTAGTCGTGCTTGGGTAGCTCAGATGGTAGAGCACTTGCCGCTGAAAGGCAAAGGTCCTGAGTTCGAGTCTCGGTCCGGTATACAGTTTTAATCTGCCAGGAAGTTTCACGTATAATCTTTATTGGAGATTTTAGGTTTAGATTATAACCTTAAAAAATAATTTGTTCATTGAAAAAGGTGGCTTATCTTATATGCTTACAGCTACTGTACTTTATCTTTTTTGTGGTAGGTTGTCATTAGTTGTTTGCAAATTACTATTACTGCTTAGTGCCGTTTTATGCCACTAGCGTAGTGATAATATCAAGTGGTTTGCAACTGTAACGTACAGTATGTGTTTCCATTCTTAAGTGCGTCAGGTTTTCAGAACATCTTATGCTGCACTTTACGCTTGTCTTTCATTCGTGTGCTAAATGACATTCATTGAAGGTTAATTGACGTACGTCTTCACAACTTCAAACGAATACAGTGAAATAGAGTGTTTATAACTTGCTTTTCAAGGTCACCACGAATTATCTCGAGCATGTAACAGAACTGTTCTCCCGTCATCTCATATACTCGTAAAACGTGTCTGGTTATTCCGATAACTGAGGACAAAAGTCTATAGGACTCTCCACGTTCTTTACGAGACAGGAAAGCTCATTCATATGCATTCGGCTCGTATCCAGACACAGAGGCGTCGTGGTTTCCTCCCCACGCTAAGAGGTTAAAATCTAACAACTTCATTCATAAAATAGAGTCTAACCTGACCACCTTGGTCGCAAAAACTGACGGAATCCGGACGATCTGTGGCCACGCTGTCGGCCGATGTTACCGAGTGAGCTCTGGCGGTTGCGTCTGACAGCCGCTGTCGGTGCCACTGTGAACGCAGCCTTATAAACTTGACCGACGGGCTCTGCACCTACAGCGGTAAAGGCATAGTTTCGAAATGAGTGTGAGGTAGAGAAAATGGAACACAAGAACCGAAAAATTTCCATTAGTATAACGATAGATGTGGTGAGTCGAAACTCTGTCAACTATCTTCCAGAGGTTGGACACGGTTCGTGCTACAGCAGACCTCTGCAGTCGTCTAAGTCTAATGACTACATAAGCAATGAGTTACAGCTGAAAGCAATCAACAGCATGGAACACTTATGAGGGAGACGATATGGAATGATTACAGAGGCTCAGTTTTGCGTAGTGCAGGTCACAGACTTCCGTTCATTGCGCGGTGTGACAGAGTTTTCGACTATATTGCTAGCTGCTTCGCCATACTGACAAAGGTACACACTTCTTTTAAAATATAATCAAAGAGGCCTCGACAGACCATCGCCGGCTAGTCAAGAGGAGCATCCTCCGGCAGCCGCGAGATGGCACCAACGTTTTGTTCTAGTGTGTGCGGCCATTGTAACTGTAATGTTCATTCATGTTGTACATAAAAGCGGAAGACTGTCTGTTGTATTTATGAAAGATTATGTAACAGTGTTGAGGACAGCAGCACTGTCTGTTAACTGTGATTTGCTGTTAGTGCTAAGAGTGGACTTGTATCTTTTGTTGATGGAGTGGAAAAGTAACCTACACTGTCTGAAAAATTTATTAAAAAACAGGTCTAATTGGAAACAGTAAAAAATGGCGAATGAAATGAAATGTTCCGTACAGTTACTAAAAATGGAGCATTCAATGATAATGTTGCTAAATCAGTAATATGGAAAGATGTAACATACACAAGAATTACTAGTTTCCAAAATATCAGAAGTCTCAAAAGCTATACTAATTACGAAAATATTAAAATTACAGAATCAATTAAAAGGGTAACTAAGTTGAACTATATTTTAAGCGCAAGCTAAAAGAAAAATTCATCTCTTGTTGACACTCTAGTAACGAAATTGCCACCGTGTCTTCCTAAAATATGCTTTAACGTCTCTCGGCCAGTCGGTAAAATAAACTAAAATCAGAATACTCCGTCTATGAATATAGGCAATGTAACAGCAAGAGCCATTAGCCTACAGAGTCCATATACCTGCAGGAAAGACACACCCCAATACAAATACACCAGCAACACGATTCAGTACTTTGTGCACATAATCAGCAAATCAGACACTCACCAATGATCAAAGAGAATACGCACCCTACGCAGATGGCCAAGAATTCGAATCTTGTTAGTCACTGCATGCCAACAGTGTTGCTATAATTGAAGTAACTATCCTCAACCTGATTATCAATAGCTACAATTTCTGTAAACAGTTGTTTGCGTCTTCTGTAATCTGTTCGTTAACTATTTTATTTTTCTAGTGTATCGTAATCTCAAGTCGTTCCGGTAAAACCAGCAAATCCAGCATACTTATTCTGTGTGTGCAAAAATGCACAAAAGGGAATTCATGTACGTGCAAGACTATATCCGAATTTTCGAAACTATTTGACAGAAAAGCGTCCCTGTGTTTCATATACGTCACATGTCTGATAGATTTAGTTCGCATTGCAACTGGTATCTACAAAATTTTATAGATACCAGATCTATCATAATTGTCAACCGCCTCTTTTAAGTTATTTCTTAATTTATGTCGTAACATGTTGTTCGTTTTAAACGCGGATTCAACTTAAAATATTAGCTAATTTCTGAGAATCATCGGGTGAACGTCACCCTTCTTTAATGCAAAATGAAGTCACAGAGCCCCAGTGTTGAAAGCTGGCAGAAACGATATATCGCTACTAAGTACGTGGATCAACACATTGTGCCGTCCGCGTCAAAGACCGTATTTTTTTAATGCAAGATAAAACAGGATTCCACATTTTACGTATAGGGTAGCCGATTTGTCTATAATACACTGCGTGACAAAAAATTGAAGCACGCGGAAGACACCGTCAGATATGTGTAACTTTGTGTACACACACACACACACACACACACACACACATACACACACATTGCGGAACATTCCCCTAGCACAACTGACAGGGTATACACCTCCCGCTCTCTCAGGGATGCGGTCACGGCAGCCGAGTTGCGGCCAGCAGCATTTACTGACAACACTGCTAACATTGCACCATCACGCCAATAAGGCGCTGACGCAGCCCGTGGAAATTTCACATCGCTCACCTGGCCTCACCGGAATGTCAAGCGGTAGGGGTAGACACGTGGAGACAACGAAGTCGAGAAGCATACCCATCTGCTTTACACTGGTGGCTGGACTGTGCCAAGCCGAGTGTGCATGTCAGGATGTGGCTGAGGTGGAAGTGGGGTCTAAAAAAGAACAAGTGTTAATTTTTCAACTCCGGTCGGCAAACTGCGTCCCGTTTATAGAAAAAACATTTACTGATGACCTAGCCGGGGTACATTATGTGAGTTTAGCGGCCCTAAGGCGCAGACAGATTAAGCCAGGGCTCGAAAAGTGCACGGAGGCAACCGGCCAATGCGTCTGATCTCATCGGGGGCCTGTCAGTAAAAGAGGGCGATCCACATGCCTCGTTCGCGCAGCTCGGCGCGGTGGGTGCTCACACGTGATCTCCTGGACCTTTCTGATTGGCTGCTGTAGGACCTCTGGCTAGGCAAGCGACGCTTTCCTAAGCGTCACCCCGTCAGCAGAAAGGTTGTTTGTTCGTCGAGCACGTAAACAAGCTGTGGGATATCGGCACATACTGGAAAAATCGGATGTGTCGCCAACCCAGGGCCCGTGCACGGCTTTGTGAAGATCCATTGCCATCCATAGCTCACGAATTTAGGAAATAATTCCCTTTTCTTTTATTGAAAATAAAGGACTCCCGTACTCATTCTGTCAGCACCTGTACATGAGCCTTCAACGTATTTTGAAGACTTTTAGTAGGGAAGCTGCAGCATGGAGGCCCAGCACTACAGAGTTCTACTACGCTATCCTCAGACAGTGTTTGGTTACACCCCCATTACCGGACCCTCAGACGACTGTCAACCGAGCAAAAGCGAAGATTTTGAAGTAGACGCGTCAACCCCTGGAAGGGATCATAATTCGTACACGACAAACGGTCGGGATCACCATCGAACACCCCCTGGCCTCTCCCCCCCCCCCCTCCACCCTCATTCCCATTTACCTTATAGCCATGGAAAGAAAGCGCAGACACAGGACATTGATCCATGAGGTGACGACAGAAGATGGCGTCCGTCACGTCACACGAAGAGACATAGGCAATACATTCATTACTTATTCTCTCCTGTACGCAGAGAAGAGATATGTTCCAGAGATCATTAGTACTGTCGTTGGTTTGACGCACGCAACGGTTACTCCAGATCTCCAAACGGAACTTGTAGAACCGGTGACTGAAGAAGTTTTGGATGTCATAGGAAAAGGGGCACCCAGTAAGTCACTAGGACCGGATGGGTCACCTTTGGAGTTTTATAGGACGTTCCAGATACTATTGGTTCCGTACTGGACTACTATATGGCAAGAACTATGACACTAGAGCAGCTACTTCTGGCTGCATTTGTGGAAGGTATCATCATCCCAATCCGTAAACCTCGTGGAGGTTCACGTTTTACTGACTACCGACCATTAACTTTGTTGAACTGTGACGTTAAAATCTTGACATGTCTACTAGCAGCTTCGGCGTAAGGCATGTCGGGTGCTATCAGTGGCTGAGGCATCGATGGGTGGGACGCATAATATCCACGCCGCCCTGTGCCGCTGCAAGGACTCGATTGCTCTCGCTAAGATGCGTCGCGTTTCGGGAGCGCTGGTTGCGACAGACTTAGTCAACCATTTGATCGCGTCAGTCATGTGTACTTAACTGCTCTTCTTCAGAATATGCATTACCCGGGCTCTTTCGTCGAGGTGGTACTCCGTCTCCAACGTGGCGCAACATCGAAAGTGCTTGTCAGCGGTAGACTGTATAATACATTGCAAGTTTGCCGTTCTATTAAACAGGTTTTTTGGTTTTGTTTTCCTTAGGGCGCCAAAAACAATTTGGGTCATACGTTCCTGAGCCGTGTATCGACTCGTGTCCGCATCTCGTGGTCGTGAGGTAGCGTTCTCGCTTCCCACGCCCGGGTTCCCGGGTTCGATTCCCGGCGGGGTCAGGGATTTTCTCTGCCTCGTGATGGCTGGGTGTTGTGTAATGTCCTTAGGTTAGTTAGGTTTAAGTAGTTCTAAGTTCTAGGGGACTGATGACCGTAGATGTTAAGTCCCATAGTGCTCAGAGCCATTTGAACCATCGACTCGTGCTACACCTTGTATTTAGATTGCATTGGTTTTCCTTTTCTTCTCCTGTCATGTTTGTTTGATATATTGTCTGTCATTAAGTGGCTGCTTGGTTGTCTTTTCCCTCTGCTATCGATATCTGCGTTTGCTTCCGGGAAACTGCTGTGGAGGAAGTGAGGTCTTTTACCGGTGGTAACTTCGTGTGGTGGCGCGGAAGTAGGGGCGTTGTGAGCAGAGAGTGTGGTGGACACGGGAGGGCAATGTGGCTCTCCAGCGCGAAGCAGGCGTGGTCGGTTGTACCGAGTCGCCACGTGATGTGTGTCGGTTGTGTGTAACGAGCGGGTGGAGTTGACGGAAGAGCTCCCCGCGGGTTGGTTGTATGCTGAATCGCCCCACGAGTAGTTGCTGTTAATTTCACCTTGGCGGGACGTTAACAAGCTTCTTTAAGTCCTCCGTCTCAACACTTGAGTTTAAAAGGAGACACCTAAAATGAAGGAGCGGTCACTACCCGTCAACGTTGCAGAGAAGTCGTGAACTCCGGTGACAGAGCGTGTTGTCGCGTGACCGTGGCGTGTTGGGTACTCTGGCGACGCGTGCGCGCTCGGATGTGTGGATCCTTCACATCGGAGGTCGCGTACTGCCTGTTCGAGCATAATTGCAAGTTAAGTTAGTTGCAGGTTTAATCATTAAGTAATAAGTTTGCGTAACCAGTGTCTCTTCTGTTTTGAGGCCTCCGGCGACCGGGTTTCCTGTCCCCGGCACCGGTGTAATTGAAGACAGTGATCTTTCCTCATCCTCTCGTTACTGCCCGACGGGAGGTGTAGATTTGGCAGTTTAATTGTTTCGTGTGTTATGAGTAAATTCATGCTTCTTTTCGGTTGCTATTGTGGTCGCTCATTCAGGACTGTGTGGTGTAATGTTTCCTTGCACAAGGTTAGCTCTAATTCTGTCAGCATCTTATTACAAGTTTCCGCTGCCTAAAAGTCGGTGCAGTGACCAGCCTGAGAGTGGAAATTGTGTTTACGGGCGTATTTAAATTGGTCAGTATTCTGCCTAGCCTGAGAATACCTGAGTGGGTGATTTTTGGCCGCCTTACACGGCTCCGTCATATCTGTTATGTTCTAATGATATTCTAGGACACTTCTGTGTAAACTTTTTTAAATTCCTCCATTCCTTTATTTTCATTGATCGTGTGTTTGCTGCGAACTTTGATTTCTTTTTTATGGTGGTGTTGGTAGCTTCACTACCTCACCGTACTTTATTAACACAGTTGTGTATTTACTTTAGTAGCCTGTTAACTAATATTCTTTAATTTTTTTCAAAACTGTTGTATTGCTATAAATTACTCGATTGCCGTTAGCGGCGTGTTTTGAAAGGCTGTTATTGCCGTACTGCTAGCTTGTGTGTCTTTTTTAAAAAAAAGACATTTTTAAAAAGTGGTGGTGCTGTAAATTACTTGATTGCCGTTAGCCGCGTGTTTTGAAAGGCTGTTATTGCCGTACTGTTAGCTTCTGCGTTTTTTTTAAAGGAAATTTTAAACTGTTGTATTGCTACAAATGACTGGATTGCCGTTATTAAAAGAAATTTTTAAACTGTTGCATTCCTGTAAATTACTTGATTGCCGTTAGCGGCGTGTTTTGAAAGGATGTTGGTTGCCGTACTGGTACTTCTGTTTTTTTTTTTTTTTTAAAGAATTTTTTTTTAAATTGTTGTATTGCTATAAATGATTTGGATTGCTGTTGGCGATGTGTTTAAAAGGTTGTTTATTGCCGTACTGTTAGATTCTGTAAGATATGAATAAAACATTTGTGTGTGAAAATCTCAACTACTAGAAATTTGGCACCGTTTCCCTACTTGTGGTGTGGCTTGTAGTAAGCGTAATCACTGTGTGTGTGTCAGCTCAGTTCACAAGGCAAAACTATATAACACGAAGACAGAGGATATAAAAACAACTGTACGTCAGTTCCAATTGACATAATAGAAGACAGCTAAAAACAGGCACGTGGGAAAAGGGTTAAAAGAGACACCATACAGAAACAGAGGTTCAAAACTAAAAATTAAATGGCCTTTGCCATATTGCTTTGGCGGATAAAAAGCAAAACTCGGTCGACAGCTCACGAGTCATTTGGTAAAACGGCTGATAACTCAGGCGATATACCTAGGCGGGAACGTAAACGGTTAAAAAATGGGTATTCCATCAAGAAGTGGCGGACTGTTAAAACTTGGACGCAATGTGTACAAAGTGGTGGGGTAGCGCCACTAATCAAATGACGATGGCTAAGAAGGAAGTGACCAATATGCAGCCTAGTTAAAATGACCTCCTTCCTGTAGGAGAGCCGAGAGGAGGTCGTCCAAGCCGCTGTGAGAGGCTCAATAATCCTGAGCTTATTCCCATGAAGGGAGGAACAATAGCGATGCCAAAGGGGCACCACCTCTTGTTCGAGGACACTCGCTGATTATTGGAGGGAATGTAAGAACTAGTGGGCTGAGGTACGAGGACTGAAGCCTCGGCAGCAGCGTCAGCGGCCTCGATTCCTGGCAGACCTACATGACCAAGAACCCACCGAAACATCAAACTAGCTTCACCAAGAGTGAAGAAGTGACAGTTTTCCTGGACCCGCTGCACTAGGGGATGGGAGGTGTACAGTGCAATAAACTTTGAAGGGAACTGAGTGGATCCGAGCAGAGGACATAGTTGAAAAGTGTGTGTCGCAAGATGTACTCTGTGTCCAGATACTGGGCGAAGAGTTCAACTGTAAATACTGAGGAGAGTGCCAGAAGCCGATATCAAAAGACACAAGTGCCAATGACGAAGGCATACCCGATCCCAGGGTAGGTCCGAGAGCTATCAGTGTATACATAGGTACTTTCACAAAGCTTCATGCGAAGATCGTGAAATTGAAGGCAATAGATCGAGGCTGTATACACTCCTGGAAATGGAAAAAAGAACACATTGACACCGGTGTGTCAGACCCACCATACTTGCTCCGGACACTGCGAGAGGGCTGTACAAGCAATGATCACATGCACGGCACAGCGGACACACCAGGAACCGCGGTGTTGGCCGTCGAATGGCGCTAGCTGCGCAGCATTTGTGCACCGCCGCCGTCAGTGTCAGCCAGTTTGCCGTGGCACACGGAGCTCCATGGCAGTCTTTAACACTGGTAGCATGCCGCGACAGCGTGGACGTGAACCGTATGTGCAGTTGACGGACTTTGATCGAGGGCGTATAGTGGGCATGCGGGAGACCGGGTGGACGTACCGCCGAATTGCTCAACACGTGGGGCGTGAGGTCTCCACAGTACATCGATGTTGTCGCCAGTGGTCGGCGGAAGGTGCACGTGCCCATCGACCTGGGACCGGACCGCAGCGACGCACGGATGCACGCCAAGACCGTAGGATCCTACGCAGTGCCGTAGGGGACCGCACGGCCACTTCCCAGCAAATTAGGGACACTGTTGCTCCTGGGGTATCGGCGAGGACCATTCGCAACCATCTCCATGAAGCTGGGCTACGGTCCCGCACACCATTAGGCCGTCTTCCGCTCACGCCCCAACATTGTGCAGCCCGCCTCCAGTGGTGTCGCGACAGGCGTGAATGGAGGGACGAATGGAAACGTGTCGTCTTCAGCGATGAGAGTCGCTTCTGCCTTGGTGCCAATGATGGTCGTATGCGTGTTTGGCGCCGTGCAGGTGAGCGCCACAATCAGGACTGCATACGACCGAGGCACACAGGGCCAACACCCGGCACCATGGTGTGGGGAGCGATCTCCTACACTGGCCGTACACCTCTGGTGATCGTCGAGGGGACACTGAATAGTGCACGGTACATCCAAACCGTCATCGAACCCATCGTTCTACCATTCCTAGACCGGCAAGGGAACTTGCTTTTCCAACAGACAATGCACGTCCGCATGTATCCCGTGCCACCCAACGTGCTCTAGAAGGTGTAAGTCAACTACCCTGGCCAGCAAGATCTCCGGATCTGTCCCCCATTGAGCATGTTTGGGACTGGATGAAGCGTCGTCTCACGCGGTCTGCACGTCCAGTACGAACGCTGGTCCAACTGAGGCGCCAGGTGGAAATGGCATGGCAAGCCGTTCCACAGGACTACATCCAGCATCTCTACGATCGTCTCCATGGGAGAATAGCAGCCTGCATTGCTGCGAAAGGTGGATATACACTGTACTAGTGCCGACACTGTGCATGCTCTGTTGCCTGTGTCTATGTGCCTGTGGTTCTGTCAGTGTGATCATGTGATGTATCTGACCCCAGGAATGTGTCAATAAAGTTTCCCCTTCCTGGGACAATGAATTCACGGTGTTCTTATTTCAATTTCCTTAGGAAGCTTCACGAAGCCAAGGTTGTGAAGGGTTCGCACCCATCGGAAAAGGTGCAGGTAGTGTGAAGCTAAGCCACTGTAGCAAGTGCCGAAAGCACACTCAAAAATGGTGCGAATGGCTTTGAGCACTATGGGACTTAACTTCTGAGGTCATCAGTCCCCTAGAACTTAGAACTACTTAAACCTAACTGATCTAAGGACATTACACATATGCTTGCCTGAGGCAGGATTCGAATCTGCGACCGTAGCGGTCGCGCGGTTCCAGACTGTAGCGCCTAGAACCGCTCGGCCACTCAGGCTGGCAAAGCAGACTGCAAGAGGTAACAAAAGAGGGACGAGCCCCACACTGACGATCAAAGGAATCATCAAAGAAGGAGGCATAGGATGGATGGCCACGCAACGGCATGTGTAGGACAGTGGTAGTTCAGCAGCTTCAGAATAAAGAATCTCAACTGGACTAGTGTGCAAGGTGCCTGTGACCAAAGGTTGCCACGGTGGTGAATAGTGTTGCGAGACTGCGTGAGAGGGATGGACTGGCAGACGCATAAACATAGCACCCATAGTCGAGTTTCGAACGGACAAGGGACCGGTACATAGGGAGGAGGGTGGTTCGATCGGCACCCCACGAAGTAACACCGAGGAAACGTGGTACATTGAGGAACTGCTTACAGTGAGCTGCCAGGTAAGACACATGGGCCCTCGATATTTCGTAGTTTCAACAAACAGAAGGGCAACAGACCCAAAATGTAAAGATGGTGGGAGAAACCAAATGCGTCGCCAGAAATTCAACAGATGGTTTTGTTAGTGGAAAAGCGAAAGCCATTGTCGATGCTCCAGGAGTAAAGACGATCAAGACAACGCTGAAAACGCCGCTCAGTGAGACAGGTCCATGGAGAACTGCAATAGAAGGCAAAATCGTCAACAAAAAGGGAGCCGAAGATGCCTGTCATGACTCAGGCCATTATAGGGCTAATGGCGATAGCAAAGAGGACGACACTCAGGATGGAACCCTGAGGCACACCGTTTTCCTGGATAAAGGTGTCCAACAAGGCAGAACCCACACACACCTTAAAAACAGGGAAGGTGGCCATGGAATCTCCATGTGTGAAGAGTACAGAGGATACCACTTCTCCAGCAGGTGTCGTAGGCCTTCTCCACATCGAAAAACATGGCCTCAGTCTGATATTTCCTGAGAAAACCATTCATGACATAGGTGGACAAAGTAACGAGATGGTCAATGCTGAACGCCTTGCTCGAAATACACACTGTGCATTCGTTAGTAAATTCCGTGACTCTAGCCATCATACCAGCCAGTCGTGGATCATACGTTCAATCACCTTGCAAACACAGCTGGTAAAAAGAGATGGGGCAGTAGCTAGAAGGAAGGTATTGTCCTTATCAGGCTTTGGTATGGGTATGACAGTGGCTTCACGCCAGAGTCCAGGATATGTGCCCTCTGCTCAGATGTGGTTGTGCGTGTTAAGCAGAAAGTGTTTGACCTCAAGAGAAAGGTGGTGCAACATCTGAATGTGGATGGCGTCTGGCCCTGGGGTGGAGGATCGGGATGATCTAGCTCCCTCATAGTAAATGCGGTATTGTAGCACTCATGATGTGGGGAAGAGAAGGGTATCGTCGGAGCCTCCTCTTCTCGTTTCCGATGGAGGAAGGCAGGATGATAGTGGGAAGAACTCTAAACTTCCGCAAAATGGCGGCCCAAGGTATTGGAGATAGTAATAGGGTCCATGATGACATCATCTGCTACAGTCAGGCCGGAAATTGGGGAATGGATCTTGGTCCCAGAGAGCCATTGGAGGTTAGCCCACATGACAGTGGAAGAGGTGGAAATGTTGGAAGAACTAGTGAATGAAATCCAGCTAGCTCCTTTGCTATCCCAAAGAACGTGATGACACTTTGCACACATCTGTTTATAATGAATGCAGTTTGCCATCGTTGGATGACGGTTAAAAACGTGGAGGTGCTCTCCATGTGCGAATTGTGCTGTGGCATACCTCAGTCTACCCAGGGAATGAGAGATGATGTGGTAAAGAGGAAGTGCGAGGAATGGAATGTTCTGCATCAGTAAGGATTACGTTTGTGAGATATTACACCTGCTCATCACAACTCGGGAACTCTTGTTCTTCGAAGGTCGCCAGGGAGGAGTAAAGCTGCCATTCAGCCTTAGTAAGTGCCATTTGGGTGTGCACACGAATGGGGTAGGAGTCAGCACATAGATAGCACACAGGAAATGGTCGCTCAAGTATGTCTCAGAAGGAACAGACCACTCAAGACGATGGGAAAGTTGGGCATTGCAGTAGGGTAGTTCCAAATGGGAATAGATGTGTGAGGACTCTGAAAGGAAAGTGGATGCTCCAGTGTTAAGGCAGAAGAGGTTAAGTTGCTTAAGAATGTCAGTCAAGAGGGCACCTCTGACAGGTCATGGGAGAACCACAAAGGGGATGATGGTTGGTGGTTGGTTTAAAACAGGTGGGGGTGGGGGGACCAAACTGCTAGGTCATCGGTCCCTCATTCCGATTAAAATAATTCCACAAGTGTGGGAGTAAAATAATGGAGACATACAAAACACGGTTGGAAGAAAGGAGAAAATCACAAGAATGACAGAATGGCAACAAAATGGACAAAATCGGACAAGGAAACCACATAGAGATCCAAGAAACATGTAGAAGAGATCAAAACAAGAGAGCAGATAATCATGGCTGGCTGACCATGAAAATAAAAGGGAGAAGCCAGCCACTCTGCAACACATTAAAACCCTAAAAGCACTAGGGTGGAGGACACAGAGGTACAAACGACATGCGCTAAAACTCAGATCGAATGATAAAACCCACCCTCATGAATAAAACTAATGCTGCTGTTAAGGCATTGTCGCCAAATACCGAAGGCAGGGTGCTGGAAACGTCAAAAGTCCGCTGCAAAGCGGCTAAAAGTGGGCAAAGCAGTAAGAGGTTTGTGAGCCACAGTGACACTGAGGTGGGTCCTCACCACAGAGGAGGTAACCATGAGTTAGCCACATATGCCCAATGTGGAGCCGGCAGAGGACAATGGATTCCCTGTGAGAGAACTGCATGGAAGACTTCGTACTCTCTTTATTGACACGCAGTTTATTGTGCGTACTGTTACGCCATTCCATCTCCGAAAGCCGAAACACAGGTTAGTTTTGGAGATGCCCATCTGCAGGTGCGGTTTCCATGTAGCCTGTTTGGCCAGCCTGTCGGCAAGTTCGTTGCCTGGGATGTCGACGAGTCCTGGGCTCCACACAAACACCATTGAACGACAGGACCGCGTCAGGGTACTACTGAATGGGTACTACTCCGAATCAGTACACGAGAGAAATGACTCGCGGATGTGCTCAAGGGCATGAAATATGGTCGCCAGCTCTGCAGTAAAAACACTGCAGCCATCTGGCAAAGAGTGCTTTTCAATATGTCCTCCATGAACACATGTAAAAAGCCTATGTGACCATCAGCCATCGAGCCATAAGTGTAAACCACTTCATGGCTCCGGTACATGTCAAGAATCTAGAGGAGAGCTGCAGGGTTAATGGAGTCCTTATGGCCATGCAAAAGGTCCAGAAGAATCTGCTGCCCAGGTATATATGCATGGACATCTGGGAGAGGTGGTAACGGGAAGGACTCCAGTTCAGACAGAAGGGAATGGATGTGAACCGCAATCGTAAGTCCTAACCTGGGCCACTGATGTGGGAGATGAACTACTGTGGTTGGGAAAAGGTCATTAGGACGCACAGGAGAACTATGAACGTGTCCAATGTAACTGGCTAGCAGTTGTGGATGCGTAACCTTCAATGGAGGGACTCCAGCCTCCATCAGGACCCTGGCCACCAGACTCATTCTAAAAGCTCCCATTCCTAGGCGAACGGCACAGTGGTGCACTGGGTCGAGTAAACGCAACGCTGAGGGGGCCGCCGAACCGTAAACCAGACTCCCATAGTCAAGGCGGGATTGAACAAGGGCTCTGTAGCGCTGGAGCAGCAGAGAGCACCCCAGTTGGTGTTGCTCAGGCAGTAGAGGGCACTGAGGTTCTGCCAGCATTTCTGCTTAAGCTGACGAAGGTGAGGTAGTCAATAGGGCGTCGAAAACCAGTTCTAAGAATCGATATGTCTCCACTACAGTGAGTGGATCGTCATTAAGGTAAAGTTCTGTTTCTGAACTAAAGGTGCGACACTGACAGAAATGCATGAGACACGACTTCGCTGCTGAAAACTGGAAGCTAAGGGCTAGAGCACATGACTGTGCCTTGTGAATGGTTCCCAATAGGCGCAGCTCAGTAACACCAGTACTGGAGAAGCAGTACGAAATGCAGAAGGAGAAGGTGAGACCGACGCCCCTACAGCTGTTGCTGGACCGTTAATAGTCACTAATAATAGAGAGACGCTTAATACAGAGCCCTGCAGCATGCCATTTTCCTGAATATGGGGGGAACTATGGCAGGCACCGACTTGGACATGGAAAGTGTGGAGTGACAGGAAGTTTTGGATAAAAATCGGGAATGGGTCCCAGAGACCCCACTCATACAATGTGGCAAGGATATGATGTCGCGAGGTCATGTCATATGCTTCATGTAAAGAAATGGCAACTGGTGTTTGGCGTCTAGAAAAGGTTCTTCAGAGGGCAGACTCGAGGGACACAAGATTATCAGTGGTAGAGCGACCTTGCCACCCTGACATGGAACCAGTAAGCCACATGACTCAGGACCCAATCCAAATGCCGACACACCGTACATTCCAGCAGCTTGCCAAGAAAGTTGGTGAGGCTGATGGGCCAGTAGCTATCCACATCAAGTGGGTTATGACCGGGTTTGTGCACCGGTTGGTTGGTTGGTTGGTTTCTGGGGGTTGAAGGGACCAGAGTACGAAGGCCATCGCTCCCTTTTCCCATGATCATGAAACACCCACAAGGAACAAAAACAAGCAACGGAGATGACAAGGAATGATACAGAAGAAGAAAGACATAGACAAAGACCAGAAAAGAGGAATTAAAAACATATAGTTACAGTGGTTGGCCGACTGTGTAAACAAAAAAAGAAAAGAAAAAGAAAAAAAAAGAAAAGAAAAAAGCCAACGACACAGTAAATGTCCCAATCTAAAACCATAGGCCAAAGGCCAGACTCAACACAAAAGAAAGAGAAAAACCCTCAGATTGAGTGATAAAAGCCCCCTACCTGAATAATACTCAAACATCCGTTAAAAGTGCAGGGAGCAGATAAGGCTGCTCAAAAGTCTGCCTGAGCGCAGTTAAAAGCGGACAGTCCAACAAAATATAGACCACTGTCACTGCAGAACCACAGCGACAGAGAGGTGGATCCTTGCGACGCAATAAATAACCATGTGTCATCCAGGTGTGGCCAATGCACAGTTGGCAGAGTACAACAGGGTCCTTGCGAGAGGCCCGCAAGGAGGAATGCCTTGATGATCTGAAGATTGTTGGGTGAAGGCAAGATGCACTATTCATCACCCCAAGTACCAAGGATCATCTGCCGCAAAACTGAATGGATATCACACTATGTAAGGCCAAAGCCAGTGCACCGACAGCTTGTTTGGCCAGCGTGTCAATACGTTCATTACCTGGAATGCCAACATGATCCGGGATCTACATAAAAACCACGGAACGGCCACAATGGGCAAGAGTATGGATTGACTCCTGTATAGACATCACCAGGCGAGAGCGAGGCAAACACTGGTCGATAGTTCCTAAACCGCGCAGGGAGTCACTACAGATAACAAAGGACTCACCGAGGATATACTCTAGGGTGCGAGAGATGGCGACCAGCTTGGCAGTGGAAACACTGCAGCCCATCGACAATGATCGTTGTTCAGAATGATCCCCAAGAGTAAGAGCATAATCAACTCGACCAACAACCATCGTACGTCGGTACAGACCACGTCAGAACCGTGAAACGCGGCAAGGATGGAATGAAAGCGGTGGCGGAGGGTCTCAGGAGGGACTGCGTCCTTTGGGCCCTGTGCCAAATCTAGTCAAAGGCATGGGTGGGGCACACACCATGGGGGTAGAAACAAGGTGCGAGAGGGAAAAACTCAAGCTCAGAGAGAAGAGTGTGGATGCGAACCGCGATCGTACTCCCTGACTGGGGCCGCCATTCTGGAAGATGGACGGCCGAGTTGGGAAAGAGGAGACGGTAATTTGGATGCACGGGCAAGTTACAAACATGTGCAACATAAGCAGCCTGTAGTCCACAACGTGGAAGGCGATGCTGAATTGGCACTGCATCCACAGTGGATGGCCACCAAGCCTCCACAAGTAGGCTGTTTACAGGGCTTGAGTGGAAAGCTTCCATTGCGAACTGGCTCAAGCAGTGAATTATGGGGTCAAGCAACCACAACGTGGAAGGCGATGCTGAACTGTAAGCCAGGCTTCCATAATCGAGACGGGACTGAATCAATGCCAGATACAGTCGAAGAAAGGTTGACTGACCGGCACTCCAGCTGTGTGGCTCGAGCAACAAAGAGAAGAAGGCGCGAAAACGTTTAAGTTGCTGAATATGAGGGAGCCAAGTGAACGGGGCATCAAAAAGCAAGCCCAGAAATCAATGTGTCCCCATCACAGCAAGAGGTTCACTGTCAAGATAAAGCTGTGGCTCAGGGTGAACAGTGTGATGCTGGCAGAAACCCAACACGCAGGTCTTGGCAGCTGAGAACTGGAAGCCGTGCATGACGTCCCAAGACTGTGCTCTGCAGATAGCGCCCTGTAGCTGCCGTTCAGCAACCGCAATGCCAGTGGAGCAAAAGTCGTCAGCACACAAAGAAGCCGATACAGACGTTCCCACTGCTGCAGCTAACCCATTGATAGCAACTAAAAAGAGGCAGACACAAGGAACAAAGTGACAGAAAATTTTGAATAAAAATTGGGATTGGGTCCCTGAGACCCCACCCCTGAAGTGTGGTGAGAATGTGATGTCACCACATACTACTGTACACCTTCCTCATGTCAGCAGGTGCTGACAGTGGGAATGTGTGGATGGCAGATTCCAGGCAGACCAGATTATCGGTGGCAGGGCGGCCCTTATGGAACCCACATTGGGCCAGATGGCCCCGAGACTCAAGTAGCCAACACAACATCTGGCTCACCATGCATTCAATCAACTTGCACATAACATTGGTGAGACTAATGGGGCGTTAGCTGTCCACCTCCAGGGGGTTCTTCCCAGGCTTCAACACTGGGATGATAATGCTTTCCCGCCACTGAATGGGGAACTCACCCTCAACCCAGATACGGTTGAAAAGGTCGAGGAGGTGTTGCTGGCAGCCCACTGGGAGGTGTTTGAGCATCTGATAGTGGATGAAATCTGGCCCAGGAGCCATATCAGGGCAAGCAGCTAGGGCACTGTGGAATTCCTACTCACTGAATGGAGCATTGTACGATTCAGGGTGGCACGTATGGAATGAAAGGCTCTGACTTTCCAACTGCTCTTTTAGGGAGTAGAAGGCCTGTGGGTAATTCGTAGAAGTGGAACTCTCAGCAAAAGCTCTGCTAAGACTTCTGCAGTTGTGTCTGATTCAGTACAGACTGCTGCACTCAGGGGAAGCTCAGATACACTGACGGGTGTCTGATACTCAAAGAGCCGCCTAATCTTGCACCAAACCTGCGATGGAAAGGTACAGGTGCCAATGGTGGAGACATACCGTTCCCAGCACTCCTACTTCCATTGGCAAATAAGGTGTCAGGCTCGGGCACAGAGCAATTTAAAGGTAATGAGATGTTCAAATGACAGGTACCACTTGTAATGCTGGAGGGCCTGCCTGCGATGTCTAATCGCCTCAGCGATCTGTAGTGACCACTAAGGAACAGTCCTCCACCAAGGGGACCCAGAAGAACAGAGATTTGCAGATACTGTGGCAGGAACGATGCTGGTCGTGATCATGTGAACCATCACATCAATGGCGCTGTGAGAAAGAGGCTCAAGAGTGGCAATGGAGGCGAACGAGTCCAGTCAGCCTTATTCAAATCCCATCTGTGGAGGCGCCCAAGTGAGAGGCGCCGGGGCAGTGACAGAAAGATTGGAAAGTGGTGAATACCGCCCAAGTCGTCATCCACACTCCATTGGACAAATGGTAGAAGGCTAGGGCTGCAGACGAAAAAGCTGATGGCTGAGTATGTGCCATGCACCACACTGAAATGTGTGGAGGCACAATTATTTAAAAGAGAAAAGTTGAGCTGTTCCAACACTTGCTCAACGACAGTGCCTTGGCCTGTTGCCCGCAAACCACCCCACAAAGCGTTATGGGCGTTAAAGTCGCCCAATAACAGAAAAGGTGCTGGCAATTGGACTATCAGCACAGCCAATACATGCTGTGGGACATCACCATCTGGTGAAAGATAGAGACTGAGGGACAGTAACAGCCTGAGGCATCCACACCCAAACAGCGACAGCCTCTAAAGATGTTCGAAGAGGGACACACTCGCTGTAAAGAGAGTTAAGGATGTAGTCACAGACTCCACCAGATACCCTCTCATAAGGTGTCCAATTCTTATGATAACCCAATAGCCATGGAGGGCAGGGGTTCGCATTGCCGGAAACCAATTTTCCTGGAGAGCAATGCAGAAGAAAGGGTGAAGGCTGAGAAGTTTTCAGAGCTCAGTATGGTGGTGGAAAGAAAAGGCGTGAAGGGACTGAGGAGGCAGATTACACCGCTGGATCACCTGCTGGCACTGACTAATACTTGTGCGATCGACTTACATTGTGTCTGAGGGTCCAGCCAGAATCTTCACCCCATTCTCAGATGCAGAGCTCATGGGTTGTGGTGGGGTGGGCGCCACCGCAAGTTCCTTGGTCTTGTCTTCTTCTTGGACTTTTCTCACTGCTTCTTGGGTTTCACTGGCTGGGAGGGCTTCACTGCTTCAGTATGCGGGACTGAGGAGGATCGTGAATCCCTACAACCAGCTACTTGTGGACACGTATACAACTGCCGGGTGCCATCCTTCCGACTGGTGGTAACATGGGAAGGGAGGGACCCAAGGGACCCCTTCCGAGACAGAGAGGAGCCATAGAAGTTGGATACTTCTCTGGCTTAGAAATGGGGACAGATGTCCCCAATCGGTGGCGAGGGGGGGGGGGGGGGGACGGTTGTTGCTCCCGAAGTAGGTAGTGCAGGAGAACAGGGAGGGTAGTGTCTGCCATGGTCAAGGGGGCAGGCGTAGTCTTATGGCTCGGGGAGCCAACTGCCAACTGGAATTCGCTGAACTGATGGGGTTATCACTGTTGACTTAGTGGCGGTGTAAGAGGAAGTCATTTGCACAGGATGGAATCTCTTAGCCTCAGTGTAGGTCAGTCTGTCCAGGGTCTTATATTCCATGATTTTCCACTCCTTCTGTAAAATCCTGCAGTCTTGCCAGCAAATTGAATGATGATCTGCGCAGTTGACACAGATGGGAGGTGGGGCACATGGATTACTGGGATGTGATTGGGCGTCCGCAATCTCGACATGTGAGACTGGAAGTAGAGCATGAAGACATGTGGCTGAACTTCTAGCATTCAAAGCACTGAACTGGGGGGAGGGATATAGGGCTTGATGTCACAGTGGTAGAGCATCACCTTGACCTTCTCAGCCAATGTATCACCGTCGAAGGCCAAGATGAAGGCACCAGTGGCAACCTGATTATCCCTCGGACCCCGATGAACGTACCTGAGGAAATGAACACCTCGCTGCTCTAAAATGGCGCGCAGCTCGTCATCAGACTGCAAAAGAATGTCCCTGTGGAATATAATACCCTGTACCATACTTAAACTCTTATGGGGTGTGATGGTAACTGAAGAATCTGCAAATTGTCACAAGCGAGTAATGCTCATCACTAGGCAGAAGATCCTTTCTTTATCAAAACTGACCCAGAGCGCAGTTTGCATAGTTTCGTGGATGCGTCAGAACGTTAAGCTGCCGCAGCACGCCGCGCCTCGCCCACAGCACGCCGTTTCCTGCGGACGTCTGAATCGAGGTGGAAGGATAAAATACTGCTGCATCGGCGTAGGGTTCTTAAATTGTATTCACAGCTCCTTGTTCTCAGGTGAACCATCGATTGTGGTATACTTGATCGTACTTGATTCCATTTGAAAAGAGTTGGGCATCACATTCGATTCATGTAAATTAAGTCAGATTGCAATGTAAAAGGGATTAATTCAGTGGAGAATTAGTACAGCTTCCACCCCAATGTATGATTTGCCTATAAAACATTTTCCTTAACTGATTTCTGTTTGTAATTTTTGCGAAAGATTTATCAGCTGTTTCTCCAGAAAGTTGTAGTTACTAAAGGTTTAACAAAACTTGTCATTACTTTGTAAACTTAAATGGGTCACTGTTCTCATTCATACTTCTTCAATCATTCACTGTTCGTATTTTATTGTGGTGCTAAATGGTTACACCAGCAATTTGAGATTCAGTCGTATTAAATTAATTAATTAGATCATTAATTTGAGTTCTGAAAGTGACTACAGGCACGGGCCAACGAAAGTACCATGAGTAAATTCACTAATTCGTAAATGAAAATTAAGGGTGAAGCACACGTTGTGAAGTTTATTGCCAAGATAATATTTTCCTTCATATAACGGTAATAACATTTATCTTCATTCAGACATATATTTATGACTAAAGCAAGTGACTTTTTGGAAAAACTGCATGTACAATCTTAAATTGCCATGTCGACACGTTATTAATTAGGAATCAGTCAGGCAATATATGCTTTTCATGGCTCTTACTTCCGGTTCCCATCAGATCAATACAGTTAAGCGTTGTCGGGCTTGGCTTGCACTTGGCTGAGTGACCGTCCTGTAGAGCACTGTTGGCATGCAGAGTCAGCTCAGACCTCATGAGCGCAACTGAGGAGCTGCTTGACTGAGTAGTGGCAGCTCCGGTCACGAAAACAAACAGCGGCCAGGAGGGCGGTGTGCTGACCACATGACCTTCGATGTCTGCATCCAGTGATGACTATTGACTGAGGATGACACCGCAGTCGGTCGGTACTGTTGTTCCTTCCGTGACCTATTTGTACAGAGTTAGTTTACTTTATGCCTCTTACCTTGGAGATCCACTGTTATGAGTCGTCGGATCATTGGGTGAGTTAGACTAACTTCTGGGATACCAAAGACGTCAGAAATAGGGATTGTTATTTGAGATCTTCTTTTTCATTTTTGAGCTGGAAAAAAGGATGACACTATGCAATAACAATTAATTTTTCTCCTTGCAGTCATATTTATTGATAGTGGAAATGTGTACTTGGAGATGAAACTTCCTACCCGTCTTGCGGTACACGTGGCCCCTGGTACATTCTTGGTATCCTATGTCAGCAGAAGGATGTCTGTGAATGTCTGTATGTGAGGTTTATTCCCCTGGGGTGTTGAGCCACTTGTACAGAAGCCAGGCTGTGGCACACTCTGCTGCCACGGTGTGAAAACAGCTGGCGCCAGTTCTTTGTGCTGGAGAGTGAACGCCGCACCCAAGCCGGCCGCGGTGGTCTCGCGGTTCTAGGCGCTCAGTCCGGAACCACGCGACTGCTACGGTCGCAGGTTCGAATCCTGCGTCGGGCATGAATGTGTGTAATGTCCTTAGGTTAGTTAGGTTTAATTAGTTCTAAGTTCTAGGCGATGATGAGCACAGATGTAAAGTCGCATAGTGCTCAGAGCCATTTGAGAGCCGCACCCATTTTGCACATTCTCTGGTATCCTATGTCAGCAGAAGGAAGTCTGTCAAAGTCATTATGTCAGGTTTATTCCCCTGAGGTGTTGAGCCACTTGCACGGAAGCCAGGCTGTGGCACACTCTGCTGCCACGGTGTGAACAAAACTGGCGCCAGTTGTTTGTGCTGGAGATTGAACGCCGCATCCATTTTGCTATCACCTGGAGGTAATGAGCATGACATTTTTCGCTTTTCTGCACTATTTCAAAGGGCCAGACATGGCTATGCAGTTCGGCTAGCGTGAGGCTGTCAGTTGGGTATTGCTTCAAAAATTTGTGTTATCCAATGAGACAGTGTCGCCCCACCTACTGCATGGCGTTCTTTGGCCGGCCAATCAAAGTAACACAGTTTCAGCCAAATTGTGCTAAAATGTGCGTGATTTGTTTTCCTTTTCCCGAATTTTCGTTAAGGTGGCTACAATTCTTATCCGTCACACTGGCAGCATGTCGTGCCCTGAGAAGGAGCGATACCGACACTCGCTGCGCGAGACAGAGGAACTTAGCTCAGTCGGCGATTCCGATGAGGCACTGCTCGTGGGCCCCCTACTGTAGCCCCGACCTCGGCTGAAAAGCAGACTATTGACTAGCGTTCAGTGTGGAACTCGGCAGGAATCTGGTCAGTCAGAGGATGCAAGTCATCTGCTCGTAAACAAGTAGTTACTTTCCCGGGAAGTACACCCTGGCACATTCCCTAACTATATACACGCTACTATGTATAAGTATCATAAGCATGAAACTTTAACATCCTGACTGCAGCACGGAGGTGAGTGGAGTTTTACTAAATACTTTCTGCTACCGATTATGATAAGTCCGGGTGCTGATCCCGACCGACACAGGGAGGCGCTTTAATAGTTTAGTTTCTTGAATTTCTGCGTGGTAATTTAATATCTAATAGTCACAGTTCTCGCGTTTTCGTTTGTATCGGAAAGTAAACCGATTTTGTGACATATTACAAGATACTAATCAGAGTCTAATGATTTAGTTTCACCTGAGTGCTTCGGCAGCTAGGTTTTTGAATCTCTGTGTATTAATCTAATTTATTAGACACAGTTCTTACGATTTCGTCAGTGTCTACGGTAGAGTTGTTCAGCACTTGCCGATAGTTCGTTTATCTGCATAGTTTAATCTTCCACGGTCTTTAGTATGGACAGACACTGCGATTGTTGTGTGCGGATGCGAGCCGAATTGGTGGCACTTCGCTCCCAGTTTCATGTTGCGAAGGACTCGTTACACAGTTTGAGGCTGCAGTGGTTGGGCACCACTATTGTGGGCCGGCCGTTGGGGATCCAACAGACGTCCAGCACGTCCGAGTCCTCCGATCGGTCCTCACCGGTGGCCAGCCCAGTTACTGCTCGCACTGAGGCTGCCCCCTCCCCGGTTTGTCTGACAAACAAGTTCGAGGTGCTGTCTGCGGCTGATACTGTTGTTGAGCCAAATGCCGTCGCCTGTCCTGTTTCAGAGGAAACCTCAAGCCTGTAAGATCCGAACAATCACAGAGGGATTATTCATAGTTGGGAGCACCAGCGTTAGGCGCCCCTTAAGGACACGGCTATCAAGAAAAGAAAGAAAACTGATGTGCACTCTGTGTGCATACCGGATGAAGTCATTCCAGATGTGGAACGGGTCCTTCCAGATGCCACGAAGAGCACAGGGTGCTGCCAACTGCAGGTGGTGGCTCACATAGGTACCAATGATGTATGTCACTTTGGATCCGAGGAGATTCTCTCTGGTTCTGAGCGGCTAACAGAATGGTAAAGGCGGTCACTCTTGCTTGCAAGATGAAAGCAGAGCTGACCATTTGCAACATAGTCGACAGGACCGATTGCGTGCCTCTGGTACAGAGCCGAGTGGAGCGTCTGAATCAGAGGCTCAGACGGTTCTCCTCGACTTGCGACAAAGGGTGGTTGGGTTTCGGGTTCCGCTGCATAGGTCTTGTGTCCACTATATGCAGGAGGCAGCTACACGGGTAGCAGGGGCTGTGTGGCGTCGACTGGTTGGTTTTTTAGTTAAAACGGTCTCGGGAAAACGCAAGAAGGGTTTCAAAGGGTGCAAGCCGAACACAGGAAGAACGTTTATACAGGAACCATCGGTATAACAGTTATAAATTACCATAGCTGTGTTGGGAAAGTACCAGAGCTACAAGTGCTAATAGAAAGTACTGATGCTCAAATCGTTATAGGCGCAGAAAACTGGCTATAGCCGGAGATAAGCTCAGTGAAATTTTTACGAATAACCCAACGATTTCCGAAAGGATAGGCTGAACAAGGCTGGCTGTGGTGTGTTTGTTGCAGTTAGTAGAGCCAGTAGATTAACTGGTAGCGAAATTGAAGAATTGAAGAAGGGGCAGAGGTCATTGTTGGCAACCGGAATAAAATAATAATTGGATCATTTTACCGACCTCCCAATTCAGATGATACAGTTGCTAAAAGTCTAAAAAAAAAAAAAAAGATTTCAAACACATACCCGGTTGAGAAAACACACTTGACCTCTTGGCAACAAATAATCCTCAGTTAATAACGAGCATCAAAATGGATACAGGGAATACTGAACATAGGGTTGTCGTAGCTAGATTGAATATAGTAACCCCCAAATCCTCCAAAAATAAACGAAAAATATACCTATCCAAAGAAAGCAGATAAAAATTCACTTGACGCCTTCCTGAGAGACAATCTCCACTCCTTCCGAATTGATAAGTCTAGACCAGATGCTGCTTGAATGAAGTAGAATCGGCAGCAAATGAGAGATTTATACCAAACAAATTAACAAACGACGGAGCTGATCCTCCTTGGTAACTACACAAAACGGGTCAAACACTGTTGCAGAAACAAACAGACGCAAAATTCAAGCGATTGGCGATCTTTTACAGAGGCTCGAAATTTAGCGCGCACTTCAATGCGAGACGCTTTTTTAATAGTTCCCACAACGAAACTTTTTCTCGAAACCTGGCTGAAAATCCAAGGAGATTCTGGTCTTATATGAGGTATGTTAGCGGCAAGAAACAATGAATGCCTTCTCTGAGCGACAACGGTGGAGATAATATCGAAGGCAGTGCTGCCCAAGCAGAGTTACTAAAGACAGCCTTCCGAAATGCCTTCACAAAAGAAGACGAAGTAAATATTCTAGAATTCGAATCAAGAACAGCTGCCAACATAACGTAATTATCCTCGGAGTACTGAAGCAACTTAATCACTTAATACAAGCAACTCTTCTAGTCCAAACTGTATAGCAATTAGGTTCCTTTCAGAGTATACCGATGCGTTAGCTCCATACTTAACAACCATACAAAACTGTTCACTCTACGAAATATCGGTGTCCAAAGACTAGAAAGTTGCACAGGTCACACCAATATTCAAGAAAGGTAGTAAAAGTAATTAATTAAATTACAGCTCCATATCGATAACGATATGTAGTAGGATTTTAGAACATATATTGTGTTCGAACATTATGAACTGCCTTGAAGAAAATGGTCTATTTACAGAAAGTCAGTCCGGTCGGTGTGGCCGAGCGGTTCTAGGCGCTTCAGTCTGGAGCCGCGCGACTGCTACGGTCGCAGGTTCGAATCCTGCCTCGGGTATGGGTGTATGTGATGTCCTTAGGTTACTTAGGTTTAAGTAGTTCTAAGTTCTAGGGGACTGATGACCTAAGATGTTAAGTCCTATAGTGCTCAGAGCCATTTGAACCATTTTTTTTTACACAAAGTTAACATGGGTTTAGGAAACATCGTTCTTGTGAAACACAACTAGCTCTTTATTCGCATGAAGTGTTAAGTGCTATTGACAAGAGATTTCAGATCGATTCCGTATTTATGGATTTCCTGTAGGCTTTTGAGACTGTACCACACAAGTGTCATGAAGTGAAATTGCGTGCTTATGGAATATCGTCTCAGTTATGTGACTGGATTTGTGATTTCCTGCCAGAGGGGTCACAGTTCGTAGTAACTGACGGAAAGTCATCGAGTGAAACAGAAGTGATTTCTGGCGTTCCCCAAAGCAGTGCTGTTTGCTCTTTGCTGTTCCTTATACACTCCTGGAAATGGAAAAAAGAACACATTGACACCGGTGTGTCAGACCCACCATACTTGCTCCGGACACTGCGAGAGGGCTGTACAAGCAATGATCACACGCACGGCACAGCGGACACACCAGGAACCGCGGTGTTGGCCGTCGAATGGCGCTAGCTGCGCAGCATTTGTGCACCGCCGCCGTCAGTGTCAGCCAGTTTGCCGTGGCATACGGAGCTCCATCGCAGTCTTTAACACTGGTAGCATGCCGCGACAGCGTGGACGTGAACCGTATGTGCAGTTGACGGACTTTGAGCGAGGGCGTATAGTGGGCATGCGGGAGGCCGGGTGGACGTACCGCCGAATTACTCAACACGTGGAGCGTGAGGTCTCCACAGTACATCGATGTTGTCGCCAGTGGTCGGCGGAAGGTGCACGTGCCCGTCGACCTGGGATCGGACCGCAGCGACGCACGGATGCACGCCAAGACCGTAGGATCCTACGCAGTGCCGTAGGGGACCGCACCGCCACTTCCCAGCAAATTAGGGACACTGTTGCTCCTGGGGTATCGGCGAGGACCATTCGCAACCGTCTCCATGAAGCTGGGCTACGGTCCCGCACACCGTTAGGCCGTCTTCCGCTCACGCCCCAACATCGTGCAGCCCCACCTCCAGTGGTGTCGCGATAGGCGTGAATGGAGGCACGAATGGAGACGTGTCGTCTTCAGCGATGAGAGTCGCTTCTGCCTTGGTGCCAATGATGGACGTATGCGTGTTTGGCGCCGTGCAGGTGAGCGCCACAATGAGGACTGCATACGACCGAGGCACACAGGGCAAGACCCGGCATCATGGTGTGGGGAGCGATCTCCTACACTGGCCGTACACCTCTGGTGATCGTCGAGGGGACACTGAATAGTGCACGGTACATCCAAACCGTCATCGAACCCATCGTTCTACCATTCCTAGACCGGCAAGGGAACTTGCTGTTCCAACAGGACAATGCACGTCCGCATGTATCCCGTGCCAGCCAACGTGCTCTAGAAGGTGTAAGTCAACTTCCTTGGCCAGCAAGATCTCCGGATCTGTTCCCCATTGAGCATGTTTGGGACTGGATGAAGCGTCGTCTCACGCGGTCTGCACGTCCAGCACGAACGCTGGTCCAACTGAGGCGCCAGGTGGAAATGGCATGGCAAGCCGTTCCACAGGACTACATCCAGCATCTCTACGACCGTCTCCATGGGAGAATAGCAGCCTGCATTGCTGCGAAAGGTGGATATACACTGTACTAGTGCCGACATTGTGCATGCTCTGTTGCCTGTGTCTATGTGCCTGTGGTTCTGTCAGTGTGATCATGTGATGTATCTGACCCCAGGAATGTGTCAATAAAGTTTCCCCTTCCTGGGACAATGAATTCACGATGTTCTTATTTCAATTTCCAGGAGTGTATATATAAACGATTTGGGAGACAATGTGAGCAGCCGTCTTAGGTTGTTTGCAGATGACTTACAAAGTCATCAGAGGATCAAAACGAACTGCAAAACTATTTAGGAAAGATATCTGAATGATGCGAAAATTGGCAGTTGACCCTAAATAACGAAAAGTGTGAGGTCATCCACATGAGTGGTGAAAGGAATCTCTTAAACTTCGGTTACACGATAAATCAGTCAAAACTAATGGCCGTAAATTCAACTAAATATCTAGGGATTACAATTACGAACAATTTAAATTGGAAGGAACACACTGAAAATGTTGTGGAGCAGGCTAACCAACGACTACGTTTTATTGGCAGGACACTTAGAAAATGTAACAGATCTATTAAGGAGACAGCCTACTCTTCGCTTGTCCGTCCTCCTTAAGAATACTGCTGCGCGGTGTGGGATCCTTACCAGACAGGATTGAAGAAGTACATCGAAAAAGTTCAAAGAAGGGCAGCGCGTTTTGTGTTGTCGCCAAATATGGGAGAGAGTGTCACTGAAATGATACAGGATTTGGGTTGGAGATCATTAAAACAAAGGCGTTTTTCGTTGCGACGGAATCATCTCCTGAAATTTCAATCACCAACTTTCTCCTCCGAATGCGAAAATATTTTGTTGACACCGAGCTACATAGGGAGAAACGATCAGCACGATAAAATAAGAGAAATCAGAGAGCGTACGGAAAGATATAGGTGTTCGTTCTTTCCGCGCGCTATACGAGATCGGAATAATAGAGAATTGTGAAGGTGGTTGGATGAACCCTCTGCCAGACTCTTAAATGTGATTTTCAGAGTACCCATGTAGATGTAGATGTAGATGTAAAGATAGCGTCCTTGACGTCTACTCATCTGCACTCCCCTCCAGTCGGCGGGTCACCTATTTATAAGAGGGGGTTGCACTGGACACGACCCTTCTGGAACGTTCCACGAAGGCTGTTTCTTTCGTGACCGTCATGAGCCTAACGCGTCACTTCTTGCTGCTAGCACGTGATTTTGCTCGACGTCTTCTGCAAATTTCCCCCTTGTGCTGGTTCTTGTGCCGTCCAAGTGTCAGGCGGCTGTGCTTGCTAAAAACCTCGCGATGCTCCAGAGTTCGCTCCTTGTTTGCAGAACAAGGTTTGCATAGTGGCTTCCTGCGTGTCAGAGAAATATGTCACAGGCCTCTCGCTCAGCAGCGGTTTCTTAACTGTCTTTCTGAGAAAATGTGAATACTTCCCACTTAGCCATTTTACCATTCTTAGAACTGAACATTTTAGTGTATACGGCAAACAGCTCGTACTGGCCCCCTCCACATTCACTTTTTGAAAGTTTGGAAGCTGGGCAGGGGAAAGGAACGTTTATTGATGTATTCGGAGAAGAACGACCAAGGAGTCAGGAGAGAGTTGAGGGCGGAGTGTCAGTCAGATGGGAGTTGCCAGACACTTCGTTCATCTCGAGGAATTGTAAGTCTTTGCTGTCTTTTGTAACACGATCCATAATCCGAGCAGCTCGCTTCTCTTATGTTTCTGATACACATCTTATGTTGATGACTTAATTCAAATCTGTATTTTGTTTCGATTATCTAATATCTGTAACCTACACAGGTAAGAATACATTGATGCTTCGTTTTTCATACTGATAACACCCAATGCGCGTCTTTATGTTGGTGACGCAATGGCAAATAAGAGACCACCGAAACGCCAATCAAGGTAGAAAATCGTCATATAGTGTACATTTGCTTAATAGTGAGTATATCTCTAATAGTAATGACATACTGGATGTTCTCTGTAGTCTTAATAATGGAAAATTAATCAATATTTTTGAGAAAATTGAAATGTTTACAGCCTTAAATCAACACCCTGAAAGTGTTGCAAATGAAGAAAGCGACCTAAAAAGTAGAGGTTTCAAAGGGAACTTCAGGCATCTGTTGTGTTGATGGTGGATGCCACATGGGCAGCACGGATGTATTCTGTTTTACTATAACGAACTTTTACCTCAGTAGGTCGTCTAGGTCCTGTCTAAATACATTACTGTGTCCCTTCCCCACACCCCTCCCCTTCATAACCCTGATGACTTTAAGCATTACTTACGATATGAATGTGAATGATGTTCATAATAATTTATGTAAATTCGTTAGGACCACGGCCTAGAGATATGCTCTCTCTATGTGTCTGGTCATTTTCTACGCTGTTTTAAGTTACGAATATGAATAGTTTTCTTGATATTTTATGTAAAGACTTTAGCTCCATGGCCTTGTTGTTGTTGTTGTCTTCAGTCCTGAGACTGGTTTGATGCAGCTCTCCATGCTACTCTATCCTCTGCAAGCTGCTTCATCTCCCAGTATCTACTGCAACCTACATCCTTCTGAATCTGCTTAGTGTACTCATCTCTCGGTCTCCCTCTACGATTTTTACCCTCTACGCTGCCCTCCAATGCTAAATTTGTGATCCCTTGATGCCTCAAAACATGTCCTACCACCCGATCCCTTCTTCTAGTCAAGTTGTGCCACAAACTTCTCTTCTCCCCAATCCTATTCAATACCTCCTCATTAGTTACGTGATCTATCCACCTTATTTTCAGTATTCTTCTGTAGCACCACATTTCGAAAGCTTCTATTCTCTTCTTGTCCAAACTAGTTATCGTCCATGTTTCACTTCCATACATGGCTACACTCCAAACAAATACTTTCAGAAACGACTTCCTGATACATAAATCTATATTCGATGTTAACAAATTTCTCTTCTTCAGAAACGCTTTCCTTGCCATTGCCAGTCTACATTTTATATCCTCTCTACTTCGACCATCATCAGTTATTTTACTTCCTAAATAGGAAAACTCCTTTACTACTTTAAGTGTCTCATTTCCTAATCTAATTCCCTCAGCATCACCCGATTTAATTTGACTACATTCCATTATCCTCGTTTTGCTTTTGTTAATGTTCATCTTATATCCTCCTTTCAAGACACTGTCCATTCCGTTCAACAGCTCTTCCAAGTCCTTTGCCGTCTCTGACAGAATTACAATGTCATCGGCGAACCTCCAAGCTTTTACTTCGTCTCCATGAATTTTAATACCTACTCCAAATTTTTCTTTTGTTTCCTTTACTGCTTGCTCAATATACAGATTGAATAACATCGGGGAGAGGCTACAACCCTGTCTCACTCCTTTCGCAACCACTGCTTCCCTTTCATACCCCTCGACTCTTATTACTGCCATCTGGTTTCTGTACAAATTATAAATAGCCTTTCGCTCCCTGTATTTTACCCCTGCCACCTTTAGAATTTGAAAAAGAGTATTCCAGTCAACATTGTCGAAAGCTTTCTCTAAGTCTACAAATGCTAAAAACGTAGGTTTGCCTTTTCTTAATCTTTCTTCTAAGATAAGTCGTAAGGTCAGTATTGCCTCACGTGTTCCAACATTTCGACGGAATCCAAACTGATCCTCCCCGAGGTCTGCATCTACCAGTTTTTCCATTCGTCTGTAAAGAATTCGCGTTAGTATTTTGCTGCCGTGGCTTATTAAACTGATAGTTCGGTAATTTTCACATCTGTCAGCACCTGCTTTCTTTGGGATTGGAATTATTATATTCTTCTTGAAGTCTGAGGGTATTTTACCTGTCTCATACATCTTGCTCACCAGCCGGTAGAGTTTTGTCATGACTGGCTCTCCCAAGGCCGTCAGTAGTTCTAATGGAATGTTGTCTACTCCGGGGGCCTTGTTTCGACTCAGGTCTTTCAGTGCTCTGTCAAACTCTTCACGCAGTATCGTATCTCCCATTTCGTCTTCATCTACATCCTCTTCTATTTCCATAATATTGTCCTCAAGTACATCGCCCTTGTATAAGCCTTCTATATACTCCTTCCACCTTTCTGCCTTCCCTTCTTTGCTTAGAACTGGGCTGCCATCTGAGCTCTTGATATTCATACACGTGGTTCTCTTCTCTCCAAAGGTCTCTTTAATTTTCCTGTAGGCAGTATCTATCTTACCCCTAGTGAGATAAGCTTCTACATCCTTACATTTGTCCTCTAGCCATCCCTGTTTAGCCATTTTGCACTTCCTGTCGATCTCATTTTTGAGACGTTTGTATTCCTTTTTGCCTGCTTCATTTACTGCATTTTTATATTTTCTTCTTTCATCAATTAAATTCAATATTTCTTCTGTTACCCAAGGATTTCTAGCAGCCCTCGTCTTTGTACCTACTTTATCCTCTGCTGCCTTCACTACTATATCCCTCAGAGCTACCCATTCTTCTTCTACTGTACTTCTTTCCCCTATTCCTGTCAATTGTTCCCTTATGCTCTCTCTGAAACTCTGTACAACCTCTGGTTCTTTCAGTTTATCCAGGTCCCATCTCCTTAATTTCTCACATTTTTGCAGTTGCTTCAGTTTTAATCTACAGGTCATAACCAATAGATTGTGGTCAGAGTCCACATCTGCCCCTGGAAATGTCTTACAACTTAAAACCTGGTTCCTAAATCTCTGTCTTACCATTATATAATCTATCTGATACCTTTTAGTATCTCCAGGGTTCTTCCACGTATACAACCTTCTTTCATGATTCTTAAACCAAGTGTTAGCTATGATTAAGTTGTGCTCTGTGCAAAATTCTACTAGGCGGCTTCCTCTTTCATTTCTTAGCCCCAATCCATATTCACCTACTATGTTTCCTTCTCTCCCTTTTCCTACACTCGAATTCCAGTCACCCATTACTATTAAATTTTCGTCTCCCTTCACTATCTGAATAATTTCTTTTATTTCATCGTACATTTCTTCAATTTCTTCATCATCTGCAGAGCTAGTTGGCATATAAACTTGTACTACTATAGTAGGTGTGGGCTTCGTATCTATCTTGGCCACAATAATGCGTTCACTATGCTGTTTGTAGTAGCTTACCCGCATTCCTATTTTCCTATTCATTATTAAACCTACTCCTGCATTACCCCTATTTGATTTTGTGTTTATAACCCTGTAGTCACCTGACCAGAAGTCTTGTTCCTCCTGCCACCGAACTTCACTAATTCCCACTATATCTAACTTTAACCTATCCATTTCCCTTTTTAAATTTTCTAACCTACCTGCCCGATTAAGGGATCTGACATTCCACGCTCCGATCCGTAGAACGCCAGTTTTCTTTCTCCTGATAACGACATCCTCCTGAGTAGTCCCCGCCCGGAGATCCGAATGGGGGACTATTTTACCTCCGGAATATTTTACCCAAGAGGATGCCATCATCATTTAATCATACAGTAAAGCTGCATGTCCTCGGGAAAAATTACGGCTGTAGTTTCCCCTTGCTTTCAGCCGTTCGCAGTACCAGCACAGCAAGGCCGTTTTGGTTAATGTTGCAAGGCCACATCAGTCAATCATCCAGACTGTTGCCCCTGCAACTACTGAAAAGGCTGCTGCCCCTCTTCAGGAACCACACGTTTGTCTAGCCTCTCAACAGATGCCCCTCCGTTGTGGTTGCACCTACGGTACGGCCATCTGTATCGCTGAGGCACGCAAGCCTCCCCACCAACGGCAAGGTCCATGGTTCATGGGGGGAGGCCATGGCCTTATTCTTATTATATTACATCTGTGACTAAATGTCATACAGGGTGTAACGGGTTTAAGTGCAGATATTCTTGTGTGTGTTACCTTAACATGTACACACGTCAGTGTGTTTGTCGTTTTCTGTCTACATCGAACAGTCGTCCCTCAAACACATTATATAATTTACTACCAAATGTTTTCTGCGTGATCTTAGTTGCACCACTAAGTGGACCATGCCTGTCAATACACACTAACCGTTTTGCGTTCTTGTGTCCGCACTTCAGCACCTTACCTGACACCCAGAGGAAAATCGGCATTAATGGCTTGCTTTCCACACTTTCTTGGAGGTATTATTCAGCCTAAAAACATATCACTTATAATAGCTATAATTATTACTCTGCAGATGATCCAAATACTGATGTAATGTTGTTAAGTGCACCATCATCGGCCACATCTGCAATTACACCTGTTACATCCTGTATATGTTTTCATTCCCCTCAATGTTCCTCCTACCATTCCCTGTAACTTTCCATCCTACCATGCTCTGTTACTTCCCAGGTTTTTTTTTTTTTTTTTTTTTTTTTTTTGCATCAAAGACGCGGTTAGTGCACAACAATTTGCTATAATTTTATATTCCAGCCAAATTGCTTCTATGGACTTGGGCAAAGCCGCAGAAGTCTTCAATTTTAACTGTGACAGAGGTCACGCCTTTCTTATTTCTTTACTTTCACTCCTTAACCGGATTTGGTGCACTTTCATATTTTGCAACATGGATGTGCGTTTAGTATCTTTTAGATGCACGCAATTTATGTACGTGCACAGGACCGACGATACAAATGAGGTTTTATATGAGTATCGTATGTCCCTTATTGCACTTAATACAAAGTAGTTAACACCCATGTTATTAGGTTTAGGAGTTTTATTTTATTTTGGAAATGAAGCATGTCGTTGTCGCTGTCCTTACCTACGTTTGATGCGTGACATCTGTGAGACATCCATTATCTATACGGACCTGTAGCTTAATAAAACAGCTGTTTTATGTTTCAGTCTGCAAATGGACATACAACAAGAATAAGATTGACACTGGTGTATGAAATGATGGTGTGCTTAGTCAATTGTTCTTCAGTATGTACTTAAGTTATCTTGTGCGTGGTTCTGTCAGTTGCATTATAAACATTCTGTCCTTATTTAATATAAATCGTGTAAGTGTTTACTAGTAACACCCCCCACTTCCCGCCCTGATTCATTAAGGAATTGAACCATGGCTAGTTTTACAAACATCTCAATATTTATGACGGCTTATCTCCTGAAATAAGTGTAGTACAATGATACAATTTTGCAGGTACGTTTAATGGTATATGCGGATACTGTCTGCAAAAAGTGTCGCAAATAGAAGCAGTAGTAACGAAGTGATAAAATAAAATATTATTTGTGAGAGGTATCACTGAGAAATGTTTCAAAAAGTTTGCAATTATGTGTGAAGTTTGGTTGAATTTGTTAAATGGTATCATTCTCCAGTAGTGGGTGAATACAGTCTCGAGAATTTGCACACTGTTAGTTAATTGCATCGAGACATATACACAGGTGGTAACTTTAATAGACTCATTATGTTGACCTTTAACATAGAATTATATCTCTTTATAAGTAGATTATGACGAATTTTAAATTTTTAAAGTCGGTCGATAGTTAAATGAAATATTCAAAATCAAATTTTTGTTGCTCTTGAAGCCAATAGACAGGCAATTTCCATATGGGTTTGTGCCCCACTTAGGCGTTCAGTAATATACATTCGTAGATAAGTGGTTCCACATGTGGCCAAGTGGACGAATTTGCGCGCTAGACCAGTTGCATTATGTTACGTACAGGTTATCTGAATGAAAGTACTAGGCTGTAATTTATGATGAGCTGACGACTCTGCCATTTGGTGCTTTGTTATATATAAGTTTAACATGCGTTACGTGTTTTATTCTGTTTGTGATTTGGTATATTTAGAAGTTATTTCGTAATATCTTAGAAGTTGGGATTGTCCAGTAGCAAATAAATTTGAAAATTTTGCAGCCCATAACGGACACTGTTTACGTTTCAAAAATGTATCATAGTTGTGAACCCATGTCCAAACAAAATTATAAATCACATTATCTTTCAATCGGTACTCTTCCTTCTTCATTTACATCGTCGCTTGACTGTCTAGGTTTCCCCCGTATCTGAAAATTACTTCCCATCGATAATCTTTTTCTCTTGAAGAACGAATAGCGGAATGTATATATTCCCCTTTGTAGACTCCTGTTTTCGTATAAAATCTCTCAGATTATCTACTACAGAAATTTATGTGTTGTTGCGTACTGCTCGAACTATTTTCTTACAGTAAAATGTGTGTCTGTGTATTGTGTCTTATCAACAAATGTAGCTATAAGACTTGTGAGATTGTCTTAAAGTTTAGGATATGTTGTGCACAAGATCTGCACAGAGTCCTTGTAAACTAAAAATATTTTTTTTTATTTATGGTCAACAATTTTTGATTAGGTCTTCCAACACAATGAGCACAGCCAATTGCACTCGAAGAAGAAGGTCGCCATATACTACTATTAGAAGATATCGGTACAACCAGCAACCAGTATCTGGGTTAAGTAACTGCAGCGTTTGTGGTGGTGGTCACTAAACTCAGTGGAACACGTGGTGGTGGTTTCCGTGCCCTCCGTGGTCGATGATCTTGTAAACAGTGTGCGTGTGGTGGATCTTCTTCACGTGGTACGGCACTTGGATGATGATGTGGTGGTGCCTGCAACAAGAACGCCCATGGTGAACGGCTACTGGACAGCATAACGAGGTAGTGAAGCTTCCAATACGGTTCCTTGTGCAGATTTTATTTGAGCATGAATACTTCTCAGATGGTATTAAAATAAAGAAAAGCAAGATGTTTGCCACAGATAGCATGAACATCCTATGCTAGACGTACAGTAGACGAGCTGTTTCTACATAGCAGAATTAAGCACTGGGACCCACTAAGTTAACTAACATAGTGATTCTCCTCCGGATGTTCGGTTAGGTTTAGGGATTTTGTTTTTATTCGGATTGCTTCAACAGCGGTGGAAATATTTTTAGGGCTATTATTTCTTGCTTTTCTTTTATCTCAGGAACCAGCCTGTAGCAATAAAGGTTTTCAACGTGTATAATTCTTCAGGGTTACTGAGATTTTGATAGAGGTTTTCGGGTCAGTAGCCGCGATCAGACAGGTATGAAATAACTCTTCCTGAGCGAGTCAGCCCTTGATACTTTATTGCATCACCACAGATGGTGGTGATGAGACTGTGAAAACGCAACTGTATGAATTAATTAACAAAAGAAACTGCTCTTCATTTTATTGTGACATGAGTCATTTAGGGTCTTCTAGTGTATCTGATGAGGAAGCTACAAGCCTCGAAATCGGACATGATATAATAAAGTGAAGAGCACTTAACTGTCATCACAGGCGATTATTTTTGCAAATTAAGTGGAAAAGATCTTCAATCCCACACTGTGTTAATGTCTTTAACATAATGAGACTTATTTTTACTATAAAATTGATAGCGGAAGTGATCTGAATGGCAAAGGTATTCGTTATTGTGTTCTAGTGCGATAGTTCGCAATAATTACACTCTATAAAAATGCGATATTTACGAGGTATCCTAATTACACTCTACTGGAGAAATTCTCTATTCAGTCGCAAAGTTCGCTTGATAGCCCATGCGATTGTTCTTTTGATAGCGAGTGTAGGTGCGTTAGTGAGTCAAACTCTTTTTGGCAGCCAGGGAATACTGCATCTGACTGATTGCCTTGATCCATGGCTCTCAGAATGTCAAGTGAGAAAAGGCCAAGTTGTGGTTCACACTGTTGATGTTTCGGAATCCATGCTGGTCATACTGTTCGAGATGTCTGTGCAAGCTGTTCCCTCAAGGCGAATTACATGACGTTGTGCGTGATCTTCATAGTCGTCAGGCACCCTCACGTTTACTGGAATTTACTAGAAAGGAGAGAAATACGTTAGCCCCTAGTACAGTTGTCAAGAGACAAAAATGTCAAGAGAAAAGGGTCTGCTAAAATACACTCCTGGAAATGGAAAAAAGAACCTACCATACTTGCTCCGGGCACTGCGAGAGGGCTGTACAAGCAATGATCACAAGCACGGCACGGCGGACACACCAGGAACCGCGGTGTTGGCCGTCGAATGGCGCTAGCTGCGCAGCATTTGTGCACCGCCGCCGTCAGTGTCAGCCAGTTTGCCGTGGCATACGGAGCTCCATCGCAGTCTTTAACACTGGTAGCATGCCACGACAGCGTGGACGTGAACCGTATGTGCAGTTGACGGACTTTGAGCTAGGGCGTATAGTGGGCATGCGGGAGGCCGGGTGGACGTACCGCCGAATTGCTCAACACGTGGGGCGTGAGGTCTCCACAGTACATCGATGTTGTCGCCAGTGGTCGGCGGAAGGTGCACGTGCCCGTCGACCTGGGACCGGACCGCAGCGACGCACGGATGCACGCCAAGACCGTAGGATCCTACGCAGTGTCGTAGGGGACCGCACCGCCACTTCCCAGCAAATTAGGGACACTGTTGCTCCTGGGGTATCGGCGAGGACCATTCGCAACCGTCTCCATGAAACTGGGCTACGGTCCCGCCCACCGTTAGGCCGTCTTCCGTTCACGCCCCAACATCGTGCAGCCCGCCTCCAGTGGTGTCGCGACAGGCGTGAATGGAGGGACGAATGGAGACGTGTCGTCTTCGGCGATGAGAGTCGCTTCTGCCTTGGTGCCAATGATGGTCGTATGCGTGTTTGGCGCCGTGCAGGTGAGCGCCACAATCAGGACTGCATACGACCGAGGCACACAGGGCCAACACCCGGCATCATGGTGTGGGGAGCGATCTCCTACACTGGCCGTACACCTCTGGTGATCGTCGAGGGGACACTGAATAGTGCACAGTACATCCAAACCGTCATCGAACCCATCGTTGTACCATTCCTAGACCGGCAAGGGAACTTGCTGTTCCAACAGGACAATGCACGTCCGCATGTATCCCGTGCCACCCAACGTGCTCTAGAAGGTGTAAGTCAACTACCCTGGCCAGCAAGATCTCCGGATCTGTTCCCCATTGAGCATGTTTGGGACTGGATGAAGCGTCGTCTCACGCGGTCTGCACGTCCAGCACGAACGCTGGTCCAACTGAGGCGCCAGGTGGAAATGTCATGGCGAACCGTTCCACAGGACTACATCCAGCATGTCTGCGATCGTCTCCATGGGAGAATAGCAGCCTGCATTCTTGCGAAAGGTGGATATACACTGTACTAGTGCCGACATTGTGCATGCTCTGTTGCCTGTGTCTATGTGCCTGTGGTTCTGTCAGTGTGATCATGTGATGTATCTGACCATAGGAATGTGTCAATAAAGTTTCCCCTTCCTGGGACAATGAATTCACGGTGTTCTTATTTCAATTTCCAGGAGTGCATTATGATATAGACGAACAACTTGTGTTCTGAATCGATGTGAATGAGCGGGTTGATGCAGTAGGATGTGCGAATCTCGCAGAGAAATATAAGCTGTTCTTTGACAGCTCGAAGAGAAGTGTGTCTTGTTGAATGATGGCAACGGAGTGGCATCTGATCCTGCTGGTCACTCAGTGGAAATGAATATAACCGACGTAACAATGAAAAGCAACGCTGCGAATTTTTAATGTGAGAACTCTTGAAGCTTTTTAAGTAAAACTAACGTTATTAATATTCTACAACTTTATTCTTCATGTCTCCAAATTTATTTATCAATCGCCCTGGAGACGAGTATATTCCTCCCAACGAGAGACCTATTTGTTGATACCGTCACTGTAGAACGTTTGACTTTCTTAACACAGCCACAAATTCTCTTCTCTTTGTATCGCTCCATCATTATCAAGGTTAAGGCATCGAAAACGTTCGTTAAGTTTTGGTAATCCAGTGGGGAAGATGATCGAAGTCAGTGAACCCTTGGCGTCGGATTGCTGCAGATGTCACAATGCTTGTGTGTGGTCCGGCAGTGTCTTGCTGAAGAAAGGCCTCTTTCTGCTGTTAGAAAGTCGATTTCAGCATGCTGTACTCTCGCACAATACGTTATACACCGCCATGTCACAAGCTACAATTTTGTGGCCTCTACTGGCAGAGGGCTACAAATATCTACACAGGAAGAAAAAATATGTAGGGTGTTAACAACGTTTGTTTTATTTAATAAGATTTAAGAGTTTTCACATGAAAAATTCATAGGCATTACTTTTAAGCACGACCTCGTAATTTCGCATAACATAAAGTAATCTAGTCAGTGCCGGAATGTTTGTGGTGACGCAAAGGTAAAATGGATGCTGTTGGGTAAACAGAGAGAGTACACAAAATATTCTTGTTATACATAGTTATGGAACACATGTGCAACGGAAGAAGACTACAGAAGAAGAACATGGCCTGCGAGGGTATACATTGCCTGTTGGCGACAATATGGCGCACGAGCCTCATTTTGACCGCAACAAAATACTATTCTCCCCCTTTCGTCCGGCATATCGATCATCCATATCAAGTTGGGCCTGATGGATCAATTTGTGCGAGCTCTGGGAAAAGATGGTGCTTGTTGCGACCATGGCTGCATGAGAATTTGAAATCCGGCAATTTTGATGGCCCTCAATTAAACCTCTGATGAAAAACATTTTTGTTGTTGGAAATCATGAATAACATGGGAATATTTCTGAAATGACAACATTTTTCATATTTCTTTGTAATTAGTATTTTCCACACTATTGACCAGTTTCGACTATTACGCCTTATAAAGCGGTAGTTGATGTAGTTGAGGATGTGCTACGAAGCTGTCCAGACATCAGCATACGGGAGACAAATATAGAACTTAGGAAAAGTAACCATGTGTATAACTGGTATAAACTCAGTAGCTGAAACGAGAACACTCCCCAGTGTTAGTCAGTTGTGATAAAATGAACTAACGGAGCGATCAACTTGCGCTGGGGAGTATTTTCGTCTCAGCTACTACTTTGAAATTAATTTTGTACCAATAGTACACATGATTTCTTGTAAGCATAATGGCTGTTATTTCAGCAGCTTCCTGACTGGTGTGATGCGGTTCACCGCGAATTCCTCTTTTGTGCCCATCCTTTCATCTTAGAGCAGCACTTGCAGACTACGTGCTCAGTTATTTGTTGGATGTGTTCCAATGTTTGCCTTGCCGCACATTTTCCACCCTCTACAGCTCTTTCAAGTGCCGTGAAAGTTAAATCTTTGATATCTTTGCAGATGTGCTACCATCCTGTCCCTTTTTCTGGTCAACATGTTACGCAGTTGCTCTCCTCGACTATTCTGCGTAGAACACTCTCATTTATTTTCTTCTCAGTCCACGTGTTTTCTACCTCCTTCCATAGTACCAAATTTGGAACGCTTTTATTCTCTTCTTTTCCGAATCCCCGTCTTTCCGAGATTCGCTTGCATACAATGCTGTGCTCCAAATGTACATTCTCAGAAATTTCTTCCTTGAATTAAAGCCGTTGTTCGATACTAGCTGACTTCTTTTGGTCGGGAATGCAATTTTGCCTGTGTCACTCAGCTTTTTATGTCTTCCTCGTTTTGTCCGTTATGTGTGATTTACTTCAAAAGTAGTATAAGTCTTTCACTCCGTGTAACTCGTGGTCCAAATTTTGATAAGTTTGTCGCTAATCTCATTTCTGATACTCCTCATTACTTTCGCCTCTTTTCCGTTCTCAATCCGCAGTCTGTGCTCACTAGTTTGTTCGTTCCATTCAACAGGCCATGCAATACTGCCTCAGATTCACTGTGTCATCACTGAATATTATCAATGATACCCTTAGACCCCGAAAATTAATCACATTTCTGAAACTTGTTTCTTTTTTTTCCCTCATCGCCTCTTCGACGTACAAGTTGAACCCTAGAGCAGATAAGCTACGTCATACCTTAAAACCTTTTTGATCAGATCACTTCTCTGTTAGCTGCTTTGTACGTTCAAGTATATTTGACTGATGTTTAAAGACGGACAAATTGTTGGTTCTTGTACATACTGTGTACAATACGTCTTCCACTAGGGCTTCTACCAACTTGTACCTATTCTTGTGTCCTGAATAGGGTGACTTCAACAGAAACAAGCGTAACTTCAGGTGTGCCCCAGGGTAGTTTAATAGGTCCGCTGCTTTTTACGACATACGTAAACGATCTGGTTGATGGTATTGATAGCGGCATTTGACTGTTTGCCTATGATCCTGTAGTCTACAAGAAAGTAGTATCACACGAAAGTTGTCAACAAATCAATGAGAATTTGCAGAAAATAAATGCCTGGTGTAATGACTGGCTGTTATCTGTCAATATTAGTAAATGTAACCTACTGCGTATAACAAGGTGAAAATCCCCATTAATGTACGAGTACAAAATAAATGCCCAGTTGTTGGAAGCGGTAACATCAGTCAAGTATCTAGTTGTGGCTATTCGAAATGATCTCAAATGGAATGATCAGATTACACAAGGCGAACTCTAGCTTGCGGTTTATTGGTAGAGTCCTGAAGCGACGCAGTCCTTCAACAAAGAAAATTGCTTACAATACTTTAGTTCTTCCAGTCTTAGAGTATTGTTCATCTGTATTGGACCGTTACCAGTAGGGTCTGATTCAAGAGATTGAGAAGATCCAAAGAAGAGCGGCAACATTTGTGACTGGTACATTTAGCCATAGATAGAACGTTACAAATCTCATAGGAAGTTTGAAGTGGGACACACTTGCAGATATACGACTCGCTAAACGGAAGGGGCTGCTCACTAAATTCCGAAATCTGATCTTCGCCGAGAATGTAGAGCATGTATTATTACCACCAACTTTAAAATCGCGCAATGACGACCATTCAAAGATAAGGGAAATTAGAGCTCGTACTGAGGCTTTCAGACAGTCCTTTTCCCCTCGCGCGATCCGCGAGTGGAATAGAGGTGGGGAAATATGACTTTGGCGCGAATTGTGCCCTCCGCCAAACACCACTTGGTGGCTAGCGGAGTATACATGCAGATGTATATTTTCGCTGTTCATTTTTCACTGTCCAACTGTTTTCCAGGTCGACAAATCCAGTTAAACTGTCTTTATTTTTCTTAAGTCTCTCAGTGTAAGAGCTTCCTTTCTGATTTCTTTAGCTTCACTACAGCTCTAACTTCTCTTTTCTATTGTTCTGTATATTATTGAGTTTAGGAATAAATTTGCCTCTCACTGCGAAAATGACTTACAGTATTATTTTTGTCTGCAGCTAGAAAGCATAAGCTGTTAGCTGAATATACGATAGTTATCACATCATGTTTGCTCATAGTGACTGCTGGATTGTGTGCATGATATTTTACTGAAAGTCTGATGGTATTTCTCCATATTCATACATTTTGCATACAGAGTTGAACAGCTGTTTGATTGCCATTTCCGGAACGATTTTAGAAATCCCTTAAGGCATACTAGCCAAGAAAAGGACAATAGTGTAAAATGAACAGTACTTACTGCCTCCAGATTGCGAGTTCCTAGGTTCGATTCCCGGCCGGGTCGGAGGCTTCCTTCGCTCTGGGACTGGGTAATTGTGTTCTCATCATCACTTCCTCTCGTCTTCACCGACATGCAGGTCGACAGAGTGGCGTCAAATAGGAAGACTTGCAACAGGCCGCCGAACAACACCGGGCGTGTATTCCGGCCAATAATACCACGCCATCATTTTCACAATGTAAGGCGGAAAATATTGTCATTTCTGAAGATTTGTTAGATTGTGGTAGGCCTACCTGCCTGAAGAAAAGTAACCTTGGAGAAAGATGCTTAGTGAACTTTTTCGTAATGCAGTGAGGAACCTACTTGGTAACATATGGGCAATCAATTATGAGGTTTTAGTTGAAACACTGCTGATGTCAATACAACGGTTAAGAGAAAACATAAGCGTAAATGTGCAGTTTCTTCTCAGCACATTAAGTGCCTTTCGATCAAATTTGGTCGCTGAAGAGTGTAGCAAGCGATTGCACCAAGACCTAAAGAGCATGGAATTTGTAAGTAGGCTGTTTAGGTTTTTTATTGGTAACGCCACATAGCGGTCTGTATGAAAATCACTGGCTGTGCTGTGTGCAGTCAGTGGCTGGTTGGCATTGTTGTAATACTCGCCATTGTAGTGTTGGGCAGATGGATGTTAACAGCACGTAGCGTTGCGCAGTTGGAGGTGAGCCGCCAGCAGTGGTGGACGTGGGGAGAGAGATGGTGGAGTTTTGAAATTTGTAAGAATTGGTGTCACGAACTGATATATATATATATATATATATATATATATATATATATATATATATATATATATATATATATATTATGACTATTAAGGTAAATACATTGTTTGTTCTGTATTAAAATCTTTCATTTGCTAACTATGCCTATCAGTAGTTAGTGCCTTCAGTAGTTTGAATCTTTTATTTAGCTGGCAGTAGTGGCGCTCGCTGTATTGCAGTAGCTTGAGTAACGAAGATTTTTGTGAGATAAGTGATTTGTGAAACGTATAGGTTAATGTTAGTCAGGGCCGTTCTTTCGTAGGGATTTTTGGGACTCAGATTGCGTTGCGCTAAAAATATTGTGTGTCAGCTTAAGCACAGTCGTGTATAAATTGTTCTAAGGGGACGTTCCATATGTCGACCCTTAGCCAAGGATACCTCACTGGAATCTTCTGATTTTTTCTTGTAGTTTGTGTAGTTAGTGTAGCCTTTGTTTATTGCTAGCGCGTAATCATAGAGAGAATTTCCTTTGTAGTTGCAGTCTTTCATTGTTGTACAGTAAAACAGTTGTGGCATGCATGTAGATTTGCACCAAGTATTTCGCAGCTTCGCTTGCAATTAACTAGATATTATTTTCAGTGCTATGTTAATGTGTTCTCTTATTTTTGCTCTTCAAATTGTGGTTTTATGTGTTATCGTGTGAAATATTGTGACAATAAAGGCGTGTGAAAAACGTAACACTAGGCTCCAAAGTAAACTGAGAAATAATAGTGACGACGAGCGCCGCTTATCAGCACCACTGTGTAGTGAATTAACAGACATTCGAAGTAGTAATTTGGTAATTGTGCATAGGGAAATGGAGCGGGCGGCAAATAATGGTGTAGACAATGAAACAAGTAGTGAACAGGGAACAATTATCGATCGATCAGTCGGCAACAACTCGCCTCAGGAATCCGAAATGACAGAACACCATATTGCAAATACTGTAGATTTAGGTTATGGGTCCTCACCGTTTTCTCAAATGTGTCAAAACACATTTTCTGCCTGTCAAAATGTAAATGTTGCCGGTGAAAATGCACTGCCAAAAAGCATAGAAAAACAGATTCCAGACACTAATACATTATTATTGCAATTAATGCAACAAATGGAACAAAATCAGAAACAAATGGGGCAAAATCTTCAAAAGTTAGACACAATGGAACAAAATCTTCAAAAGTTAGACGCAATGGAACAAAATCTTCAAAAGTTAGACTCAGTGGAACATACGCTTGAACAAACACGTGAAGATTTAACTACTGAATTACATAAAATCGAATCGAAATGTCAAAAAGTCTGTAATGACGTAAAAACACAAATTTGTGAGCATTTCCAACCTATTTTTTCGCGGCATGAAAATGCATTACAGAATCACGAAGCAGCCATAAAAGAACTGCAAACTATTGTTCATGAAAATCATGAGACCTTGCAAGCTAAAATTGACTCAGTTGCATCTACCGATTCGGTTACGCAACTTGTAAAAACTCAAGAAAACTTAAAGGACACAGTAGATACTCTGCAAATTGGTTCAGAAAGACACATGGAGGACATTAGTTCATTATCAGAGAAAGCAGTTGAACTTTCGGATCAGCTAAATAATTTATCTACGAAGGTAGATGATAATCTGAATGACACAAAACCGGTAGTCTTTAATGACACAGAAGAGTTCGAACAAATTAAGAAATTCAAACAAAATCAGAACCAAATTAATACGCAACAGCAAAGAGAAATCCGGGAAGTACAAGATCAATGAGACATAATATTTTTAGCGCAACGCAATCTGACTCCCAAAAATCCCTACGAAATAATGGCCCTGACTGACATTAACCTATACGTTTCACAAATCACTTACCTCACAAAAATCTTCGTTACTCAAGCTACTGCAATACAGCGAGCGCCACTACTGCCAGCTAAATAAAAGATTCAAACTACTGAAGGCACTAACTACTGATAGGCATAGTTAGCAAATGAAAGATTTTAATACAGAACAAACAATGTATTTACCTTAATAGTCATAATATATATATATCAGTTCGTGACACCAATTCTTACAAATTTCAAAACTCCGCCATCTCTCACCCCACGTCCACCACTGCTGGCGGCTCACCTCTAACTGCGCAACGCTACGCGCTGTTAACATCCAGCTGCCTAACACTACAATTGCGAGTATTACAACAATGCCAACCAGCCACTGACAGCACACAGCACAGTCAGTGATTTTCATACAGGGCGCTATGTGGCGTTACCAATAAAAAAAAACCTAAACAGCCTACTTACATAGCTACGACGATTTTGAGAGGTGACCGAGGTGTTATGATGTTATTATTACGATGACTATGTGTGTTATGGTGTTGCGGTATGTTTACGATCAATAACCTGATGCTATATGAGTTATTTGATTTTGCTACGTATCTTTTATGATGAAATATTGAAGAAGTGTCGACGAATAAAGCAAGGAATAATGAGTAGTGGTTAGGAACTCTGGTTTGTGGAAAAGGTTGTTGGAAACCAAGAATCGTACTTTAAGAGTTATGAAATGTATGTAAATATGTGAATGTATTACAAAGCCGACAAAAATTTTTTGGACACTGTTATATCAATAGGATTTTGTTTCTAGAGATTTGTAACGCAAATTCTTGACGTGTGAAATTTTTTATATGAGACTGCCACTGTAGCGGAAACTAATGTCGTAAATATTTCGGTAAGAAAGTTAAGTGACCACCTTCACGCAATGCGTCGTGGACACCCAGCTGCGCGACAGTCGCCTGGGAAAAAAGCCATTAGTGTGTGCCTTTCAGAGGCACGGGTAAAAAAAAAATAAAGAAGCCATTATCCTCGCTATTGACATTCCTTTGTAGAAAGCATCGTAAATACGACACCCTCAAACTTGAAAACATGATTACACTGTAAAGTTCTTAATTTATGACATTTACTGAAATGAAATGATGAGAAACATTTTATATCTATTGTCTTTCTAGCTGAGAGATTGCTCATTTTGTTTAATATCCAGTTTCTATCTGCACTGCAGCATTGTTTAAAATAAAATTTAATAGATGTACTAATATCACTATTTTCTGTCTACAGACCCAGTAAAGAATCATTTTATGATGTACTTTCTTAGAAAAGAGAGCACAAATAGACATTTCCCTTCACAGGAATTGCAAAAATAATTTTTTTGCGATTTGGTAGCTTATCTGCTAGCGTATGTTCTTGTGATGCATCACTCTAATGTTAAGATGTGACATAGGTATTAAACATTTTTACTGTAATATTTTTTCTGCTTCAGCTTTGTCATGTTTAGATATAAGTTATTGCATTTGCTGTTGCTGTTTGCCAGGCATAATGTTACTGAATTTGACTTTGTATTACTCTGTTAAGCCAGTTTTACTACAGATTTATTTTTCTTGTTTGCTGTGCATTGCCTCATATTAGTTTTAATATTGGTGCTTGCTTTGACAACTTCCATGTTTTTTGATTGCTGTTTGTATTAATTGTTTTGTGCTGCTGCATTGCCTCGTCCCTTAGTTTAGCATCTGAGCTCAGTAGATTTTAAGTTAGCTTAATAGAGGGTAGACTATATAAGAAACTAACTATGATGAATTGGAAAAGAAGCATTGAGAAGCTATAAGAAAATGCTTTAGCCAAAAAACTAGTGTACAGTGGAGAAAAACTATTTTTGAAAGACGATGTGAACAGAATAGAGAAAGCATGCTTGGATATGATTTTTTTTTTTTTTTGGCTGGAGCAAATATTAAAATAAGAGCGACGATCTATGGAATGAAGTTTTGGGTTGGACTGCAGTACCAATGTTACACTGAAAACAAACCCTGTCCTTTCCTTTTGTGTATCCCACTATGTGTTTGTGTACCCTTGTGTATTTATTTTCTTCCTGTCTCTGTGTACTGTTTCATAGAATTTTTTCTCTTCTAATACTAAGCTACATTCACTATGATGAGGAATACTGTTATCCTCAAATACAATTTGCATTTATAACATGTTATTTACTTCATAAAGATGTTTACACATTATTTATTATGTTTTGTTCTAATTCCGTGTGCATTTTCTTTTACTGCTCAGACTTTGGGAAAAACACTGCTATTTTACGGTGATGAATGATCAGGACTGTCTTTATGGACTGTGAAAAAATTTTAGCTTTTGACCAACATTGTATCGATAAGTCTGTACATTTCATTTCTTTGTTATTGTAATTATGAAAAAAATTTTCAAATCTGTATTGGCCACTGCCCAAAACAATTTGTAAATTTTTTTGTGGGGAGCATGGGGGCTATGTCAGTAGTCTGTTTAGGTTTTTTTTATTGGCAACGCCACGTAGCGCTCTGTATGAAAATCACTGGCTGTGCTGTGTGCTGTCAGTGGCTGGTTGGCATTGTTGTAATACTCGCCATTGTAGTGTTGGGCAGCTGGATGTTAACAGCACGTAGCGTTGCGCAGTTGGACGTGGGGACGTGGGGAGAGAGATGGCTGAGTTTTGAAATTTGTAAGAATTGGTGTCATGACCTGATATATATATTATGACTATTAAGGTAAATAGATTGTTTGTTCTGTATTAAAATCTTTCATTTGCTAACTATGCCTATCAGTAGTTAGTGCCTTCGGTAGTTTGAATCTTTTATTTAGCTGGCAGTAGTGGCGCTCGCTGTATTGCAGTAGCTTGAGTAACGAAGATTTTTGTGAGGTAAGTGATTTGTGAAATGTATAGGCTAATGTTAGTCAGGGCCATTCTTTCGTAGGGATTTTTGGAAGTCAGATTGCATTGTGTTAAAAATATTGTGTGTCAGCTTAAGCACAGTCGTGTATAAATTGTTCTAAGGGGACGTTTCAAATTGGGGTATCTGGGCAGGTGGTACACAGACGTGATACAGGTCTAGCGACACTTCCCTGATTACAGCTACTGAAGAAAATCAACAAAGCGAAAAGATCCTTTTAACTAATATACTAACTGTTTCTAACTTTCTGTATATTTCGCAAATTAATGTCAAATCATTATTGAACTATCACTATTAACAAATCACAATTTGAAGGTATTGGCATAATAAATTTTAATTTAGCATTAGTAAGCACTTTTTGTGAAAAACTGGACGAGTTAGAAAATTTTGGAGAGCATAAGTGTAAAATGCGATTTCGAATTGCACAGGGTGATATTTTCCACCGTGTATAACCTGTAGGGACTTATCGATGAGACGATATGGAACAAAAAAGGTCTAATGAACCTCTGTCCGGAAATGAACGGTTTCCATGGTAGGGACCATTTATTCAATCATACTCTGTTACAGAGATTGCGGTATAATACAGGCTGTACCATGCAGCCACAGTTACAGTACACATGGTTACCTCCGAGAGGGTGGTATTGTTTCTCATACGTCATACCCTAGCGCCCTCTCCTGCCATAGTAATTGGTAATGTTGAATCCGATTCATTTCCCTTGCTGACTCACCTTGTAGTGTATATGATGCAGCATTGTACTCAGCGGTTCTGTATTCGAATCGAGAGCTTGGCACATGGTGTTTAGGGACAGAAAGGCAAATGGCAACGGACGGCGGGCAGCAAGGTTGTATCAGGAGACCTACCGTGCCGACAACAACCACCACATTCAATTTTTTCAACAGTGTTTCGCCATTTGTCTGAGGCAGGGTCGTTTTAGGAAGCAGGAAATCATGAAGGACGCACTCTTAATGTTCGGACACCAGACTTGGAGGAAAATGTGATTAACACTGTGGAAGGCGACCGCCGTATCAGAACTAGGCAGATGGCCCGCTTGTACAGGTGAAGTCTGACTACCGTGTGGATCATTCTCCATGACAATTATCACTGCTCTCATCACTTCAGCCTGTGCAGGGCTTACTAGAGACAGACTTTCCACATCGGAATAGTTTTGTCACTGGTTTTTCTCACCAGGCAACCACGATTCCAGGATTTGTCTTGTCCATATTACTCACAGTTAAGGCCACCTTTACGTGGAGTGGTATCTTCAACTTCCATAACAGTCATCTGTGGGATAGTATGCAGAATTCTCAGCATCGGTGCAGCCGAAATGAGTTGTCCGGGATAATTGGCGAGCGTATTTTGGGACCAGTCTGCCTTCCACGTCGCCTAACAGGCCGCAACTGTCGGCATATCTTGCCAGCGATTTTGCCTCGCCTGCTGGAAGAAGTGCCATTGCTGATTCGAAGGTTTATATGGCTGCTACATGGTGGTGCTCCAGCACGCTTCGCCGTTAACGTCCGGACACTCCTCAATCATGTCTTCCGTGCTCTAATGATCGGACGAGGAGGTTCAGTTGCATGGTCTGCTCGTTCGCCGGATCTCAACACGCGCGATTTCTCGTTATGGGGCCATCTCAAAAGTATCATGTATGCAGAGTCCATTCCAAATGAAGAGGCACTGTAACAGCGTATTCATGCCCTTGGCACTATTGGGAAGCAGCCTGGCCCATGTGAACGTGTGAGACACAACATGCTACAGCGCTTATACGCATGCTTTGATGCACATGGAAACCATTTTCAACACGTATTGTAACTAAGGCTGCATGGCACAGCACGTATTAGACCGCAGTGTCTATAACAATGTGTGATTGAATAAATTGTCTCCAACATGGAAACGCTGTATTGCCAGACATAAGTTCATTGGATCATTTTTGCTTCGTACCCTCTCATCGATCAGTCCATGGAGTTTGTAAACTGTGGAAAATATCACCCTGTGTGAAAGCAGTAGAAAGATACTATTCAAAAGATAAGCAGTGTTTCCACGTAAAACAATGTATTGTGTCTGGTGAGACTATTATTACACTGCAGTCCTAGCGTTTTTACAAAAGGAGAGAAATGCTACTAACTATGTAGACATTGATGAGTATATGTAATGTGAAACAGCTACCAAAATAGTAACCTTATTCAGTCAACAGAACTTTTATAATAGAACACCATATAACAGATAACATAACAGAATGAAGGATGTGATGAAAACTTGTAACATTATGAATTCATATTTGTATCAGATCATTTCACGTCTACAGCATTGTTTAAAAGTAATTTGAGAGTGAAAATAAGCAGCTAAATCCATTTTTGTTCGTCACGTAAACACTTCCATAAAGTGTTAGGGCCTAACATTGTGCTCAAAATGCTATTAGTTCTTTTGGTATTATCCATGTTAAGGACACTAAGTAGCGGTTCTTAAGTCAATTGCTATATTTATTCAGCACATAACACACAATAAAACAATGTTCTTTGAAATGTGAAGAAGCAGCACATAGCTCGTTGCATTCATGTGACACCTTGCACTTAGCGTACACTGGACGAACAGAGGCGTTCGAAGACCCTGCTGAACAATCATGAGTGGTGAAGGAGCGGTAGTGTGGCGTTATGATTTACAGGGACACGAATTCGATATTTTTATGCAGACCAATCATTTGTTGTCCAAATGCCCTTATTCTATAACTGTTGCTTTGTAAGTTCAGTTATATCTGATTAATGGTTAACGACGGACAAACTTGGGGAGTGTCAGACTGTTGCTGCCACCGATTTGTTATAGAGACTTAGAACGTACTATGATCTCAAAAGTAACGCGCAGAATTACCTCCACCATTTCAAGCAGCTGGGATTCCGAAAACAATGATCATACGAAATCCAACTCGTGGTTAGTCATATGATGTATGTCCTGAAAGCCCTGAATCATGTCCGTCAGGCAGATGCATATTGACTCAGTAGCATATATATGTTTATTATCGTAAGTACGGTCGTATAGTCTAACAAGAGGAATTTGTGATTTATTTGAGAATTTATTGGTAAGAAGGACGCAGTATGTTATCATGGACGGAGAGTCATCGGCAAATGTAGAAGTAACTTTGGCTGTGCCCCACCGAAGTGTGTTGCGTATTCTACAAGGGTTGTCCAGAAAGTAAGTTCCGATCGGTCACAAAATGCACACCACAGTGAAAACCCGATGAAGCTTTGCATAAATGTGTTGGGTAGTGTCTCTAACATGACCGTCGATCGCATCAAGATGCTCTTTTCAGTTGTGAGTACACTGTGAGCGAGTAAAGGTGCCTACAACAACGATGTCTCCCACCGAGTAGGATAACCCGCTGAGAGGCTTCGCCTTAATGAATGCAGCCCACCTAACACTACTGCCACGCACTTACTTCTTCATGGCAATTCTCTGCAGGGGCAGTGAAGACGCTCCTGCAGCCTTTTCGATGGGCAGTGTTCGATCACCCACAACACAGCCCAAATTGGCTCGTCCTGAGTATCATCTCTGTTCACATGAAACGCTGGATACAAAGACAACACTTGGGCGCAGGCTACGCGCTTTAGACCAGCGTAGAGGATTATCGGAAAGCACAGGCAGCTGCCTTCTATGACGATGGTGTTGGGAATTTGGGATAGCGCTCCGACGAATGTCTAAGTCGGAGCGGCGGCTATGTAGGGAAGTATCTGGGAAGTGTAGGTAACTCTGTTTCTGATTTTCATTGTGGTTTCGATTTAGCGACCGATCGGAACTTACTTACTGGACAATCCTAGTATATTAATGACCTTGCAGACAGTATCCCCAGACTGAGGTGATGCAGTTATGTATAACGACATACTGTCTGAAAATATTCAGATCTTGATAAGATTTCAAGGTTGAGCAAATATTGGTATCTTGCTTTAAATAATCATAAATGTAAAACTGCGAACTTCAAAAAACGAAATATTGTAGTATCCTACTACATAATCAGTGAGTCACTATTGGAATCGGTCAACTCAAGCAATACCTAGGTGTAACAGTTTGGAGGGATATGAAATGGAACGAGAACACAGTCCCAGTTGTAGGTAAAGGAGAAAGCAGACTTCGGTTCGTTGGTAGAATACTAGCGACATTCTATAAGTCTATAAAGCAGATTGCTTGCCAAAAATTCTAGTATGTTTTGAATTTTCTCATTTTGAGAGTACTGAAGGGCGAACTGTTTTAACTGTAAAAAAAACCGTTGAACAGCCAAGATTGCATAAAATATCTTTTTACTTAACCCATTTCAACAGACTTAGCTGCCATCTTCAGGTCTTAAAATATTTTCAGACATGTTAATTTTACGCTGAACGTACGCACAAGATGTCAAGTGGATAAAAATCACCCCATTATAAAGATTTGTCATCGCTAAAATATTTAAAGACAAAAAGCACATTGTACAAAAGGCCATGTCAAAATACATAGTGCTCACAGATGGTTGTTCCAGCATACAAACACGGTACACAATAGAACCTCTGTTTACATATGCTGGGCATATTATAAACAGTCGAACCCACTTCGTGTACCGTGTTTGTATGATGCAACAAGCATCTGTGAGCAATATGTGTATGATCATGGTTTCTTGTATAAGGTGTTTTATGTTTTTAAATATTTTAGCATTGAAAAACCTTTATAATGTGCTGATTTTTATCCACTTGATATCTTGAGCGTGAGGTTCAGCGTAAAATGAACATGTTTTACTACATAAGATTTTGATACCTGAAGATAACAGCAAAGTCTGTTGAAACCGGTCGTCTTAAATAAAGAAATATTTTATGCGAGCTTGGTAGGGGCGACCACAGATCTGTTTGACCGACGTAAGAGTGCCATGGAGATGCTGGAAAAACTGAACTGTCAGATGCTAAAAGACAGAAGCACACTATCCAGTGAAAACGTTCTTACAAAGTTTCAGGAACAAGCTTTTAGTGATGAATCTAGGAATACACCACAACCCTCAAGGAATCACTCCCTTAGGGATCGCAAATAAAAGGTGAGACTAATGAGACTAATTACAGCTCATGCAGAGGCATTCAAGAATAATCTTTTCTGTACTCCATATGTGAGTAGAACTGAAAGAATCTATAATAACTGGTATACTGTTAAGTGCCGTCTACCATGCACTTCACAGTAGTTTGAGACTTACGATGTAGATGTAGATTTAAACAAGTACAACGAAGGGCGCAATAATTCTTTTCACAGCAGTAACTGAAGTCGTTGCTGATCTGCAGAAAAAATAACTTCAGGTATTGTACTATGCGTCTGGAGTTGCGAAACTCGATAAGTAATTGTAGTAATAGTGACAGTAGCAGTTTTATTCAATTGTGGATCACTTGTAAAAGCATATGGAAGATGTCATTCGATTACAGTTTAAGGAAAAACACGGTATGAATCAAATGTACAGGCATTTACATACAGGGCTATTCGGAAAGTAAGATTCGATAGGTCACAAAATGGAAATGACGGTGAAAATCCGATGAAGATTTGCACAGATGTGTTGGGCATTGCCTCTAGTAAGCCTGTCCGTCACGTCACGTCGTTTTCTCAGTTCTGAATGCACAGTGAGCACAAAAGATGCCTAGAACAACTGTGTCTCTTGCTGAATGGGTGCCCGCCGTGAGGTTTTGCCTGATTTCACGCAACTCCACGTAACATATCTGTCATGCATTTCCTTCTTCATGACAATTCTCGGCCGCACACTGAAGGGGCAATGAGAATTCTCCTGTAGCATTTATGATGAGAAGTGCTTGATCACCCATCACACAGCCCAGACTTTGATTCCTCTGATGTTCATCTCTACTCACATGAACCGCTGTCTATGAAGACAACATTTTGGGACAGACAATGAATTGCAGACCAGCGCTGTCAAGTGCCAGAAACCACTGGCGGCTGCATTCTATAACGAGGGTGTTGGAAAGTTGGCACAACACTACGGCATATGTCTTAGTTGGAGCAGCGACTATGTACGGGAATGATGGAAAGTATAGCTAACTGTTGCAAATAAAACATTTTTGGTTTTGACTGTGATTTCCATTTCACGACCGAATAGCCTTCGTACATATCTAATTTGAAAAGATGGGAGAGGTATGTGAATCAGCCCTCTACCTTCGGCTAAATCGACAGAACGTCCACGCAGTACTTCCGATTCATCTACATCTACATTTATACTCCGCAAGCCACCCAACGGTGTGTGGCGGAGGACACTTTACGTGCCACTGTCATTACCTCCCTATTCTGTTCCATTCGCGTATGGTTCGCGGGAAGAACTACTGTCTGAAAGCCTCCGTGCGGGCTCGAATCATTCTAATTTTACATTCGTGATCTCCCCGGGAGGTACAAGTATGGCGAAGCAATATATTCGATACCTCATCCAGAAACGCACCCTCTCGAAACCTGACGAGCAAGCTACACTGCGATGCAAAGTGCCTCTCTTGCAGAGTCTGCCACTTGAGTTTGCTAAACATTTTCGTAACGCTATTACGGTTACCAAATAACCCTGTGACGAAACGCGCCGCTCTTCTTTGGATCTTCTGTATCTCCTCTGTCAACCCGACCTGGTACGGATCCCACAATGATGAGCAATAATCAAGTATAGGTCGAACGAGTGTTTTGTAAGCCATCTCCTTTGTTGCTGGACTACATTTTCTAAGGACGCTCCCAATGAATCTCAACCTGGTATCCGTCTTACCAACAATTAATTTTATATGATCATTCCACTTCAAATCGTTCCGCACGCATACTCCCAGATATTTTACAGAAGTAACTGCTACCAGTGTTTGTTCCGCCATCATACAATCATACAATAAAAGATCCTTCTTTCAATGTATTCGCAATACATTACATTTGTCTATGTTAAGGGTCAGTTGCCACTCCCTGCACCAAGTGCCTATCCGCTGCAGATCTTCCTGCATTTCGCTGCAATTTTCTAGTGCTGCAACTTCTCTGTATATTACAGCGTCATCCGCGAAAAGCCGCATGGAACTTCCGACACTATATACTAGGTCATTTATATATATTGTGAAAAGCAATGGTTCCATAAAACTCCCCTGTGGCACGCCAGAGGTTACTTTAACGTCTGTAGACGTCTCTCCATTGAGAACAACATGCTGTGTTCTGTTTGCTAAAAACTCTTCAATCCAGCCACACAGCTGGTCTGATATTCCGCAGGCTCTTACTTTATCAGGCGACAGTGCGGAACTGTATAGAACGCCTTCCTGAAGTCAAGGAAAATAGCATCTACCTGGAGCCTGTATCTAATATTTTCTGGGCCTCATGAACAAATAAAGAGAGTTGGGTCTCACACGATCGCTGTTTCCGGAATCCATGTTGATTCCTACAGAGTAGATTCTGGGTTTCCAAAAACGACATGATACTCGAGCAAAAAACATGTTCTAAAATTCTACAACAGATCGACGTCAGAGATACAGGTCTATAGTTTTGCGCATCTGCTCGACGACCCTTCTTGAAGACTGGGACTACCTGTGCCCTTTTCCAATCATTTGGAACCTTCCGTTCCTCTAGAGACTTGCGGCACACGGCTTTTAGAAGGGGGCAAGTTCCTTCGCGTACTCTGTGTAGAATCGAATTGGTATTCCGTCAGGTCCAATGGGCTTTCCTCTGATGAGTGATTGCAGTTGCTTTTCTATTCCTTGGACACTTATTTCGATGTCAGCCATTTTTTCGTTTGTGTGAGGATTTAGAGAAGGAACTGCAATGCGGTCTTCCTCTGTGAAACAGCTTTGGAAAAAGGTGTTTAGTATTTCAGCTTTACGCGTGTCTTCTGTTTCAATGCCATCATTATCGCGGAGTGTCTGGATATGCTGTTTCGAGCCACTTACTGATTTAACGTTAGACCAGAACTTCCTAGGATTTTCTGTCAAGTCGGTACATAGAGTTTTACTTTCGAATTCACTGAACGCTTCACTCATAGCCCTCCTTACGCTAACTTTGACATCGCTTAGCTTCTGTTTGTCTGAGAGGTTTTGGCTGCGTTTAAACTTGGAGTGAAGCTCTCTTTGCTTTCGCAGTAGTTTCCTAACTTTGTTGTTGAACCATTGAACCACGGTGGGTTTTTCCCGTCCCTCACAGTTTTACTCGGCACGTGCCTGTCTAAAAGTCATTTTACGATTGCCTTGAACTTTTTCCATAAACACTCAACATTGTCAGTGTCGGAACAGAAATTTTCGTTTTGATCTGTTAGGTAGTCTGAAGTCTGCCTTCTATTACTCTTGCTAAACAGATAAACCTTCCTCCTTTTTTTTATATTCCCATTAACTTCCGTATTCAGGGATGCTGCAACGGTCTTCCCTGTTCTGTACTTACAGAGTCGGAAAGTTCGGGTCTGTTTGTTATCAGTAGGTCCAAGATGACTGCCTCAAGCTCGGTAAAGACAATATTTCATTAGCTGTCGCACTTTTTGTGCCCTTATAAGTGTCAAATAATGTCTTACTTTGAATCGCGGGACAGTAGTAACTAGTCACAACTTCTGCGCTACTGACGCTAGTACTGCTGCCACGTGATAGAACCTGCAACGCTCTGGATTTAATGTCTTAATTGGTTCCTTGAAATGTCGTGGCATCTAGGAATTTAAAAGAGTCTGAAACATAGTAAAATGGTATTTGGGTCCAACAAACATAGTTTATGGATTAACAACATAGTTTATTAACGCGATAACATATCTAAGAAAGTCTTTTTTTCTACGAAAACATTCTTCCAGCCTACCACAGGACTGTCACTTCCCTGACCTATATCACAGATTTCGTTAAGTAAGAATTACGTGACGTTACTCATAAAAAAGATTCGCAATGTGAATCATGTTAACCCGCTTTCTGAAAGAATAAGATCTGTACACTAACACATGAACAATCGTTCAAATAACCCATTGAAAACAACATGTAAAATAAATTATGGGGAAGAGATTGTGGACAGCTTTGAAATCTAGATAGAAGTGTTGCAATGTTGTTAACTCTCATCTTTAGTTTTTTTCTAGAGAGTGTTATTTACGAGAGCTGCAAAAGATGGAGTAAAGATTCTATTGATTATGTGTACAGATTACATTATAATAACAGTAACCTGACATACATTATTTACCTCGGACAAATGATGTTGAGAATTTTTCAGGTTATCTTGATACAGCTGCTAAGTAGTTTATGATACTTCAGAAAAAAGCTACAAGTTTAGGACCCAGAATATCAGTTTAGAAAATAGTCTAGAAAGTTCAGTAAGTCATTGTCCACTGGCCTAATGGTAAAGTACTGAGTAATGGAACCAGTAGAAAAGTCTAAGTATGTAAGAAATCGGATGGAGCCCAAAAACATTTTAAAGAGACTCTTCGGGCAAATGTCAACAAGATGGAAATGAAGTATGTGATGTGTGGAGACCTTGCACCCACTCAGCCAGCGACCAACAACACAGACAGGTTATGTGAGCGTGGACTTTGCAGGGGACATTTCTTTAGAGATCAGAAAAGGGATGGCTAGCCTTCCGTGCCGGCCACTGTGACCGAGCGCTTCTAGGAGCTTCAGTCTGGATCAGCGCTGCTGCTACGGTCGCAGGTTCGAATACTGCCTCGAACATGGATGTTTGTGTTGTCCTTAGTTTAGTGAGGTTTAAATTGTTCTAAGTCTAGGGAACTGATGACCTCAGATGATAAGTCCCATAGTGCTTAGAGCTATTTGAGCCATTTTTTGTTAGCCTTCCACGTCACCACAGGCAGCAACCCAAATACCGGCCGAGGTCTTTGGCCCCACAGACTTTTTCTCCTACACTGGTCATGTGACCAAAAGTAGTACCTACAGTATCTGGTGACAGGGCTACCAGTTCGTTCTGAGTGTTTTTCCTGGGACAGCAACGATTGCAAAAGCATTCGCACAATCAGGATCTTACTCTGGAGCCATTGCCACGACTCCACTGTCAACCTTTGTTTCCAGGAGTGCCAGCTATGGACCTCCACCGTCTGTGGCTTCTACACTTTCTTAAGTGTAGCCGCCGACGCAGTGGGCAGCTATTGGACGTCATAATATTTGTCTTTGTTTTTCATCAGCAATACACCGGATATAAAGTTTTGTGTATCACTGTCGAGCTTTTCTCGTGCTTGTCCTGTCAGGACTTTAACTTTCGGGCGTCTCCTCGGACTTTGTGCCATGCTTATTGCATGGACATTAAATTTCTGGACTTTCAATTCACTGTGACTTCTCAGGCGCTCAGCCTTCTGACATTATTATTGTTCTTTAAAATTCAAGAAGTGAATTGTCTTCAGTTATTATGTTCCAGACTAGCTCCTATCGGAGAAGATTGTTTCCGTGTGTTACCATAAATTTAATGCTCACTTTATACCTGGGTATTTTTCCGGCACCGCCTTCGTTGGACGTATCAGTACCACCACACGAAAGATGTTTACAACAAATAATCAGTGTCCATCAGCGCCAAGCTCATACTATGCAGTACAGTAATGATGAGTCTGAGTGAGATACTAAATCTAGTCGAAAAAGAGATTCATGTGGCAGAAGATACATGTGAATAAAGTAACAAGTATAATTCGGAGGAAGATTTTCTTCTATGGTCGTAAATGAAATCGTTCCTATCGACTCGTTGTCTAACTTTTGAATTATAAAACCGGAAAATACTCTTTCGGAGAAGTAGGAGAACTTGAACATAGTATCTTGAAGCATTGCTCTCTAAAGAAAAGAATTTTCACCCAAAAGGTAAGAAAAAGAGCAGTGAGACGTGAACTATGGAATACAAGGAGGCACACCGAAGGAGGCGAGAATACTGGGAGGAAGAGCTGAAAGGAGAACGGAATTGCCGGCCGCGGTGGTCTCACGGTTCTAGCCGCGCAGTCCGGAACCGTGCGACTGCTACGGTCGCAGGTTCGAATCCTGTCTCGGGCATCGATGTGTGTGATGTCCTTAGGTTAGTTAGGCTTAAGTAGTTCTAAGTTCTAGGGGACTAATGACCACAGCAGTTGAGTCCCATAGTGCTCAGAGTCATTTGAACCTTTTTTTGGAGAACGGAATGGGAGGTGATCGATTGATATATTTTCCGTTACTGGCCGTAGCGTAAACACGAAAATTGTACGAAGATGGTACTGTGGATGAATATAAAATGTCCTTTGTGTTGTTTATGCTACATTTGTGGAGGTACTTACTTTTTGCCACCACCGTAACCGCCGCAAAGACAGACCATGGCACCAGCCAACAGCAGCGCCAACACGCGCACCTGAACACAGAGGCAAGCATCAAGTTCGAAACGCCATCCTGTTATATCTTTATTTTCCTTATTTTTACTACTTTTGGCATGGCTCAAGAATTGATAGAAACACATTAAAGATATGAGAGAGTTCTTCACTGTATGAATCACATATTTCAGTTTCCAGGGCACGCAAATATCAGCATAAATGATGAATCGCTTTGTAATAACTAAAGCTGCATTAGAACCAAAAGGATAAGGTTAATCACGAAAAGAGGGAAAGGGAATGCGAAAACTAATCACTAATTGTAAATAATCGTGACAATTTCCTCACAAAGAGAAGTGAGATATAAGTACAGAAAAAGCTACTCGATTTCCAACAGACGTTTGCTTAAAGAGAACGAAAAGCATTGGTTTAGACACACAGTGCCCTAGTAGCGTTACATTTTCGTTGGGACTAAGTACTAAAAGACTCATACGCAAAGTAAGGGCCGTTTGCTTATATTTAATGTTAGGGGGGAGTGCTCCTATCGGAGGATAAAAAAAGGCGTATAAGCAAAATTTTGGCATGCAAACATGCTAACGCTCATTTTAACCAACTCATCTCTCGCTCCCACATGTCCTCTGTGACTAATTCGCTCACACCCACTAGTTCATCGCTTTAACTCGTTCATACCTATCCACTCCCGCTTGCCCATTCTCACTCACTCATTCAGGCCAACTCACTGCCATTATCTCTCTGTGTCTCTCTAACTGCCACTATCTCCTGTCTCATAGCCACGTTCTACTTCGTTCAGTTCTACTACTGTTGTCTCCTCTCAGTCTCACTGTCTCCCTCTTGCTCTCTCGCTGCTCCTATACAATTCATTTCTTTCCACTAGTGCTGATTCTTCTCTCCGTCACTATCTCTCTCTTGCTCCTTGTCAGTGTCAAAGAATCTGTCTCTCACTATCACTGGCTCTCACTCAGTTTCACTTTCTCCTTCTCTTTCGTTCTCTCCCACTGCCACTCACTCATTCACTCTTTTCCTAGCAATGTTTTATCACTTTCAACTATGTTACATTACCTATTGGTACCTAATCTGTAGGAATCAGCATGGGTTTCGAAAAAGACGATCGTGTGAAACCCAGCTCGCGCTATTCGTCCACGAGACTCAGATGGCCATAGTCACGGGTTCCCAGGTAGATGCCGTGTTTCTTGACTTCCGCAAGGCGTTTGATACAGTTCCCCACAGTCGTTTAATGAACAAAGCATGTGGACTATCATACCAATTTTGTGATTGGATTGAAGAGTTCCTAGATAACAGAACGCAGCATGCCATTCTCAATGGAGAGAAGTCTTCCGACGTAAGAGTGATTTCAGTGTCGCAGGACCTTTGCTGTTCACAATGTACATAAATGACCTTGTGGATAACATCGGAAGTTCACTGAGGCTTTTTGCGGATGATGCTGTAGTATACCGAGAGGTTGTAACAATGGAAAATTGTACTGAAATGCAGGAGCATCTGAAACGAATTGCCGCATGGTGCAGGGAATGGCAATTGAATCTCAATGTGGACAAGTGTAATGTGCTGCGTATACATAGAAAGAAAGATCCTTTATCATTTAGCCACAATATAGCGGGTCAGCAACTGGAAGCAGCTAATTCCATAAATTATCTGGGAGTAGGTATTAGGAGTGATTTAAAATGGCATGACCATATGAAATTAATCATCCGCAGATGCCAGACTGATATTCATTGGAAGAATAGTAAGGAAATGCAGTCCGAAAACAAATGAAGTGGGTAACAGTACACTTGTTCGCCCACTGCTTGAATACTGTTCACTGGTGTGGGATCCATACCAGATAGAGTTCATAGAAGAGATAGAGAGGATCCAACGGAGAGCAGAGCGCTTCATTACAGGATCATTTAGTAATCGCGAAAACTCCAGTGGAAGACTGCAAGAGAGGTGCTCAGTAGCTCGGTACGGGCTTTTGTTGAAGTTTCGAGAACATACCTTCACCGATGAGTCAAGCAGTATATTGCTTCCTCCTACGTATATCTCGCGAAGAGACCATAAGGATAAAATCAGAGAGATTAGAGCCCACACAGAGGCATACCGACAATCTTTCTTTACACGAACAATACGAGACTCGAATAGAAGGGAGAACCGATAGAGATACTCGAGATACCCTCAGCCACACACCGTCAGGTGGCTTGCGGAGTATGGATGTAGATGTAGATGAAATTTTTTTCTCTCACACCTCACACCTCCATTGTCTTCTCCTCTCTTTCTATACCACAACCAATGTCTACTGTCTTCCAGTATTTGTTACTTTTTCCTTCTGTTCCCCACTGCCACTGTATCCTTCTGTCACAGCGTAAAAAAGTGCGAACATGTTCGCATGCCACGACGAGAAAAATGTTAAGGTTGGTGAGGAAGGTAGAGTGAGGCAACTGGTACTCCACTTTTCCGTCAGTGCTTTTAAACGGGAGCTTTATTTTTCTTTTTTATGCATCTATAGGAGCACTTTTCTCCTTTTTCTGCTGGTTTCTTTCTCTTCCCTGCTACAAAAGGGCATGTCACTCACACGAAAACAACTTCATGGGACAGCAAAATTGTGATAGTTTACTTAGTGGAATTTAAAAAAATCAAAACTAATTTTCACCTCAGACTGGATTTTACGTGCACAGTGATTTAGCATTATAAGGGGGTTAGTTTGTGTTGTTGCCCGGATGATGATTACACGAATATTTTGTCAGGATTTGTAAGCGGTGTGTCCTTGAGGTACGGCAATATGCGAACACTGAGAAGGAAGTTTAAACAGTTTTATTAACAAAGGCGGATTATACAGCACGCAAGCTACGCGAACCCATCATCACCGTGTCTGACGTCCTAATACCGGCTAATTACGGTCGTATCGAAAGGCTCCATGGTGAGCTATGAAAAGAGACATATTCGCGCCCGAGGCCGCTCTTGTTAATACTGCCCGCTGCGAACGGCGGCCAGTCGCGTTCTCCCTCTGCATCGCACTGCAGCCGGACGCGCGTCTATTTCAAAAATGTTCAAATGTGTGTGAAATCTATTTTGACTTAACTTTTGGGTTGTCCAAAGCACTTGATCCTACCTTTCTGCCACCAGCAGAACCAGAGATACGAACCCTGCAAAATTCCATTTTTACATGTGGCGTTTTGGAACATACCAATTAGCACCCAAAAATGAAATTGTACAAATGCAAGATAACCAACTGACTTTTTATAAACCCATGGAAATCATAGTTTTGATTTTTTGATTGGTTAGTAGCTTGACTTTGGATGAAAGCAAACAACAATGACACCGAAAATCGTTGCTCTCATCAGTTGCGTAGTTCACGCTATAAATCGATTTCTGTGTGCATACGAATCTACAGCTGCTGTTATTTATCTAAAGTTGAACTAAACCTACATGAATGAACTCAGCAGACTGAGGCGTGCCACCGAAAATCGGGAAAGTGTCTACCGAAATAGTCTCCCTCCACGACAACGAGTATCGACACTCCACTGCCCGAACAAGCATAAGGTTCTTCTTGCAATTGAGACAGTAGTTTGTCAGACGACACTTTGAAGAGAACGAATAATTGAAGACCGTCTCCATCAGCTGGTTCAGTTTCCAGGTGGATAACTTCCATGCAAAGGACTGAAGAAACCAGTGCAACGCTACGGAAATGATTACAGTGAACAGTGATTATGTGCAAAAGTAAAGCAGGTTTGTAGACACTGAAATCATCATTAAATTGTTTCCCTAAGAAACATTACTTTTATGACTTTTCGAATACGCCTCACAATATCTCATTGATGATTCCAGTGAAATACCATTAAGATGATATTTGGACACTGTTTTGCCGGGTTGAATCCTCATTATGCGCCTTGAAATAGGGCACACACCTAACAGTCTGCAAGGGAAGGTTGTGCCACAGAGTGTCACTTCACGGTTTTGGCAACAGGTCTGGTACCGCGCGCCGCGGAATTGGAATCCGCGCCAGACGTCATGAACGTCGAAGACCCCTAGAGGTCTCTGCGCCATCGCGCCGTACGCTGTGGAGGAGCGCGCCTCCTGGCCCGCTTTTAGTGTGAGGGCGCCACAGTGGAACACGTGGTCCCAGCGGCCAATAGCGGCGCCCCCGATAGAGTACTTAAGCGCCTGCCTCGCGCTGAGCCAGCTCTCCCTTGACCTCGAAAAGGCCTACGACCGTGTCTGGCATCCCGGTCTCCTGTTTAAACTCCAAACCTACGCCCTTCCTATCAACTACATCCGTCTGATGGCATCCTTCCTCTCTCACCGCCCATCCTATGTTACCATCCATAATGCCAACTCCCACACCTTCTACCCCTCTGCAGGTGTGCCCCAGGGCTCTGTCCTCTCCCCTCTCCTCTACCTCCTGTACACGGCAGATATGCCCCAACCCCCCCTCCCCCCCTCCTTACACCACTTGCAATATGCTGATGACACCGCATTCCTCGCCCTCGCTCCTACCCTCCAACAGTCCCAACGCCTTCTCCAAAATCACCTTGACTTTTTTGATGCATGGTGTAACCAGTGGCTCCTGAAAATCAATCCTTCCAAGACCCAGGCAATCATTGTAGGTCGTACCACTCGCTCCTTCCGGCTCCTGGATTTCTCCCTTACTGTCTGCGCCCGACCTGTCCGCCTCTCCCCCACCCTCACCTACCTTGGCCTCACCATTGACCGTCACCTCACCTGGATCCCTCATCTCCGCTCCATCCAAACCAAAGCCCACAACCGCCTCTGACTCCTCAAACTCCTCTCTGGCCGGACATGGGGGTTGCAACCCTCTACCATCCTCCACACCTACAAATCCTTAATCCGTCCCATCCTCTGTTATGCCAGTCCTGCCTTCATATTTGTCCCCTCCCCCCCCCCCAAATTCTATAAGTCCCTCCAGATCCCTGAGTGTCATGCCCTCTGCCTCGCCTTCTGTATACGTCTCCCGTCCCCCACGTGGATCCTCTATGATCTGATTCCTTTCCCCCATCTGCTCATATTCCTCGAACATATCCGCATCCTCTACACCTCCCGCCGCCTTGAACCCCCTCACCCTCTGGTTGCTCCTCTCCTCTCCCATCCCCGCCCCCTGCCACGTCTTCACTGTTGTGTCCCCCCTACCCTCCATCTCTATTTCCCAAGGTGGCTTCCATCAACTCCCCCTCCCAGATGATGCTCTCTCTCCCTCCATTTATCCCTTCTATCAACTCTGATCCTCACTCCCCCTCCTTTCCTCAGTCCTTTTCCCGGGCTCCCTCTCCCCCCTTCCATCCTCTTTCTTCCCCACCTCCCCTCTCTTTGCCCCCTTCTCTCCCCCGAGTCCTTTTGCATATCCCTTCTCTGCCTCCTCTCATTCCATCTCGCATCTGCCTTTCTCCCCCTTTATTAGTCCTCTCCCTCCTTGGTTGCCCCCCCTTTTTTCGTTCTTTTTCCTCCCTCCCTCATTGTTCTTCCCGCTCCTCCAGGTCCCCCCCCCCCCCACCTCCATCTGCCTCTGGCTCGGGAGCTTCATCTTTGTGCCGCCACTTTCGTGCAGTGTTCTACAGTGAGTGTCTTACAGTGAGTGTTCCGTGTTGTGTTTTTTTTTTTTTTTGGAAGTGTTGCGAATGGCCATCATACTGCCACTGGGTGTGCTTTTTCTCTCTTGTAACAGAAACCAGACTGTCGTCGTGTTTTTTAATCGTGTGTGTACTATGTTACTTGTCTCATTCCTGTGTCTTTTATTAACATTGCCAACCCCTTTTACTTTCTGTTTTAACTTTCCGCATTTTCCCGCCATTTTACACTTTAAGTCACCGTTTTATGGCCTGTTTTTCTTGTTTCTTTCTTCTTCCGTTTTTAAAAAAGTCTGTAGTCTGTAGAGCAGCGTAATAAGCTGCTGCCAGCCCGCCCCCTTCGGGGGGAATTGAAAATCAATAAAGGAAAAAAAAAGCTCAGCCAGCCAGTCTAGTCTCGCGTACGTCTGTTGACACATCGCCTCGCGTTAGACAGCTTACTTACTTGCTCTGTGTACGAGTGGACGTGTTTGTTAGGTTTCCTTGTGACTCCGTTGTTCGATCTAGTTGTTGTTCGTTCTGTCCTTCGTTGGTCGTGTCCATCCTCTCCCGTTGTGTTGTTGTTTGCGGGTCTCATCGCGGGTCCCGCCACGCTTTCGCTCATTTCTACCCCGCACCGTCCCGGTCGCAGTTACAACAACAGGGGTAATAGGACGCAATTTCTTTTAACAGCATGAGCTTTGGCGTCTATTTCATGTACCGTTCCGGAAAGGCATATCGTGAACAGATTGCGTGTTCACCATAGCACAATTTGATTGAAATACATCGAGCGCAGTATATACTTACTCACTGATTACGATAAAACATTTCAGAAGTTAATCAGAATCAAATTATTTCAAGTCTTACTGTTCAAGTCTTTTTGTCAGCATTGAATAAGACGATTACAAAGTTTGTGTGACATAATACACTCCTGGAAATTGAAATAAGAACACCGTGAATTCATTGTCCCAGGAAGGGGAAACTTTATTGACACATTCCTGGGGTCAGATACATCACATGATCACAATGACAGAACCACAGGCACATAGACACAGGCAACAGAGCATGCACAATGTCGGCACTAGTACAGTGTATATCCACCTTTCGCAGCAATGCAGGCTGCTATTCTCCCATGGCGACGATCGTAGACACGCTGGATGTAGTCCTGTGGAACGGCTTCCCATGCCATTTCCACCTGGCGCTTCAGTTGGACCAGCGTTCGTGCTGGACGTGCAGACCGCGTAAGACGGCGCTTCATCCAGTCCAAACATGCTCAATGGGGAACAGATCCGGAGATCTTGTTGGCCAGGGTAGTTGACTTACACCTTCTAGAGCACGTTGGGTGGCACGGGATACATGCGGACGTGCATTGTCCTGTTGGAACAGCAAGTTCCCTTGCCGGTCTAGGAATGGTACAACGATGGGTTCGATGACGGTTTGGATGTACCGTGCACTATTCAGTGTCCCCTCGACGATGACCAGAGGTGTACGGCCAGTGTAGGAGATCGCTCCCCACACCATAATGCCGGGTGTTTGCCCTGTGTGCCTCGGTCGTATGCAGTCCTGATTGTGGCGCTCACCTGCACGGCGCCAAACACGCATACGACCATCATTGGCACCAAGGCAGAAGCGACTCTCATCGCTGAAGACGACACGTCTCCATTCGTCCCTCCATTCACGCCTGTCGCGACACCACTGGAGGCGGGCTGCACGATGTTGGGGCGTGAGCGGAAGACGGCCTAACGGTGTGCGGGACCGTAGCCCAGCTTCATGGAGACGGCTGCGAATGGTCCTCGCCGATACCCCAGGAGCAACAGTGTCCCTAATTTGCTGGGAAGTGGCGGTGCGGTCCCCTACGGCACTGCGTAGGATCCTACGGTCTTGGCGTGCATCCGTGCGTCGCTGCGGTCCGGTCCCAGGTCTACGGGCACGTGCACCTTCCGCCGACCACTGGCGACAACATCGATGTACTGTGGAGACCTCACGCTCCACGTGTTGAGTAATTCGGCGGTACGTCCACCCGGCCTCCCGCATGCCCACTATACGCCCTCGCTCAGAGTCCGTCAACTGCACATACGGTTCACGTCCACGCTGTCGCGGCATGCTACCAGTGTTAAAGACTGCGATGGAGCTCCGTATGCCACGGCAAACTGGCTGACACTGACGGCGGCGGTGCACAAATGCTGCGCAGCTAGCGCCATTCGACGGCCAACACCGCGGTTCCTGGTGTGTCCGCTGTGCCGTGCGTGTGATCATTGCTTGTACAGCCCTCTCGCAGTGTCCGGAGCAAGTATGGTGGGTCTGACACATCGGTGTCAATGTGTTCTTTTTTCCATTTCTAGGAGTGTATATACAACGCAACTGGAAATAGCCTCTGTTATCTTCTCAGTTAAATTTATATGTTGTTGTATCATAAATAAATGACAATAATTATTACATTAAAAATAATAACGTTCCTCAAGACACAATGCTCTCTGCTGGCGACCGAGTGATTTTATCTGTAACCGGAGAAGACCTGCGTGCACCTGCTTGTGAAACAAGCAAATGAGCGGGGGACAGTGTTCTCCCTTCCAACACATTCAGACTTATTTTCGGGCTTATGCCTATAGCCATTCCAGTAATAAAAATTTAAAATGTATTTTCTTATTCTACTTTTAATGATGGTATTCAATTTTTTGTGCTGCAGTCTTCTTATAAAATTACTCCAGGAAAGTAAGTTTTTTCCAAATTCAAAGAAAGAGTCCAAGGTATAGCATGGCCATGTACCGAGAAACAAATATTCCATTGAAATTTGAAGATGTTGCTATCGAGAAAACATTGTCACTATTGTGTTTAATAGGCCGCCTGTTACATGATAACTTTACCAGAAATCGACAGTCAGTGCTCTGAGCATTATGGTACTTAACATCTATGGTCATCAGTCCCCTAGAACTTAGAACTACTTAAACCTAACTAACCTAAGGACAACACACAACACCCAGCCATCACGAGGCAGAGAAAATCACTGACCCCGCCGGGAATCGAACCCGGGAACCCTTGCACGTGCAAATATCACATGTTCCTTGTTTAAGACCTCCTTCCATCTCAAGGTTCAAGACGGTGCATGGCCGACGAAGTATGACTCAGCTGTCCAAACGTTATAAAACTAGTTATAAAATATATAGAATTTTACTTGCCGTAAAATTGTGCAACTGAAAAATTAACATTATCTTCTAAACAGTAGCACTTCACTTAAATGTGTAGAACTCCTCGAGATATTTACAGATGCTGCACAAACCACGACCACATATCTCTAAAAAATAAAATAAAATAAAATATAAAATAAAAAAAGGGGGAGTGTAAAACGTGGGAAACTGTTTACGTCGTTTTCCAGTGTATAATCCTTCACGTGATTCTAAAGTCCATCATTAGCTTGAAACGTAGGAACACTGTCCCCCCAAGTACGACACTTCCTCCTCTACAGCTCTAATGTATTTAGGTCGGAAACATCAGATCGTTTAGAGGTTATGAACGAGTTAGGGCCAAAGTAGTCATTAAGGACAGAGTATCAAAATACGTTAGCAAGCTCCTGTATCTTGGGTGTAGCAGTATTCGTTTATCAAATGACGATGTGAACCGAAAAGCACAGTAATATCTGTGTGACACAAACGGCGTTTTCTAGATTGGAGAAAAGGTATACTGCTTAAAGCTTGTAAAGCAATGGAGATACTAACGTTCTTTTGTGGACGTTAGTGTTGCACACATATTAAATAACAAATCAAATGATGCAATGTACAGTGATGAGATTTATAAGAGCAGTAGCCGACTACACATTACTTAACAAGAAGGAACTGAAGATATCAGGAAAGAATTAAACATATTTAATTTGAATGAAGAATCAAATGTGTGTGAAATCTTATGGGACTTCACTGCTAAGGTCATCAGCCCCTAAGCTTACACACTACTTAACCTAAATTATCCTAAGGGCAAACACATACATTCGCAGGAGAGCTTCTGTAAAGTTTGGAAGGTAGGACACGAGGTACTGGCAGAAGTAAAGCTGTGAGTACCGGGCGTGAGTCGTGCTTCGGTAGCTCAGATGGTAGAGCACTTGCCCGCGAAAGGCAAAGGTCCCGAGTTCGAGTCTCGGTCGGGCACACAGTTTTAATCTGCAGGAAGTTTCACATACACCCATGCCCGAGGGAGGACTCGAACCTCCGCCGGGACCAGCCGCATAGTCCATGACTGCAGCGCCATAAACCACTCGGCTAATCCCGCGCGGCCTGAATGAAGAAACAACAGAACAACTGAAAAGAATTTGTAACAAGTAATAAACAAACAAGAAGACTTAAGCCACTGCTGAATTATAAGTCAAAACAAGGAAGGAGAAAGATCGGTTGACTGAAGGAGAGATGGAGGAAGCAAAACGTTTGAAGGCGGTACGTCAGACATGATTGAATTCATTGTGATAATCTTGCTTGTATCTAGTGGACATGTTTCCAATACTTGCTCATTATCAGATCCGGGAGACTGAAAGAAATGCGCGAATCTGCCTCTAAGGCTGCTGATAATGAACTCAAAGTGTGCAGTGCTCATACAAAGAATGTAGATAATGAGAGTGTCATGACGTAAATAACAATACACTGCAACATTTACGTTTTTTCACGTATAGCACGATGCACTTCTAAATTCTCAACAACAATTATTTTACATTCAACGGTGATATTGATCAAAAACGAAATGGGTTAGCCGTGGGCTCATCCATATCTGGGGCAATTGCAGACATTTTCATTAATCAGCTAGAACAGAAAATAGTTAGAAACCAGGAAACCTGCTCAAAAACTAGTATACTTCAAAAGATACATAGACGACACCTTAATTTTAGTCAGATGTCACACCAATAACGCCACTAACCACCATAAACTTGTTCAGTAACGTAAACAAGAAAATAAATTCCGTGTCTGTATACCAGATAATTAGTAGGCTTAATTTTCTAAATTTGTGCAAGGAAAATCACAACAACTGGCTCAATGTCAAGATATAACGGAAAATAATATCTTTCAGCACCACAACTCCTGCCACATCACGTCACCCAGATACACACAAAAAGGTTGCAAAAGAAACGAAAGTTCCCTTGAACAAAGAAACACAGTTGGACATTTTTAAGCAAATTCTACTGCCTAATGATTTCCACAGCTCCATTACTCAATGATAGACAAAATGTAGAAAGAAAATGAAATCGCTCGTTCTATGGACGAAACTACTTATATGGATTCAATTGAACTGGTTACCGGAATACTTTTTGTAACTAATATTTGCCCTTTCCCCACTCCCCTCCAAAAAACAAACCTACTTAGATCATAAAAAGGGAAATAAGCTTTCTCCACAAACTACAACAGAAATTAGTTCACATCTTAAACAAAAAGAAGATAAATTATCAGACTCAGGTATACACAAAATCTCATGTAAAACGTGCTAACCTACTACATGGGGCAGTCTGGCAGGAACTTTCATACTACATACATCGAACACATTAACTGTTGACCGAGCGAGGTGGCGCAGTGTTTAGACACTGGACTCGCATTCGGGAGGACGACGGTTCAATTCTACGTCCGGCCATCCTGATTTAGGTTTTCCGTGATTTCCCTAAATCAATCCAGGCAAATGCCGGGATGATTCCTCCGAAACGTCACGGCTGAATTCCTTCCCCATCCTTCCCTAATCCGATGAGACCGATGACCTCGCTGTTTGGTCTCCTTCCCCAAACAACCCAACCCAACCCACATCAACTGTTGCAAACACAACCAATTCACAAAATCAGCCATAGCAACACAGATGCCGGCCGCGGTGGTCTCGCGGTTCTAGGCGCGCAGTCCGGAACCGTGCGACTGCTACGGTCGCAGGTTCGAATCCTGCCTCGGGCATGGATGTGTGTGATGTCCTTAGGTTAGTTAGGTTTAAGTAGTTCTAGGCTGTAGGGGACTGATGACCATAGCAGTTGAGTCCCATAGTGCTCAGAGCCATTTGAACCATTTGAGCAACACAGATGTGAGTAAAAAAACATTCGAAGAAGATATCTTAAGATACTCCATGACTTGTTAATTGCACATACCATGGATTAATGGTCGAGCAGCCGGCCGGGGTGGCCGAGCGGTTCTAGGCGCTACAGTCTGGAACCGCGTGACCGCTGCGGTCGGTGGTTCGAATCCTGTTACGGGCATGGATGTGTGTGATGTCCTTAGGTTAGTTATGTTTAAGTAGTTCTACGTTGTAGGCGACTGATGACAACAGATGTTAAGTCCCATAGTGCTCAGACCCATTGGAGCCAATGGTGGAGCAAGAAATCTTTGTACGCCACAAAAGGCAAGGAGAAAAAATTCTCAGTGATAATTCTGATGGTGCATCAATTAATTTCTTCAAATATCTCTACTGTATGTAACAGCTACAGAAAATCCAAAAATATATTCGTTCGTTCCTACATTGTACTCAATATTTGCAAAAAAATAATATATAATAGAATATAAATCATAATCGATAATTTAAATAGTTTTTTAGTGTTAGGATATAAGTCATAATTAGCAACTTATTCTAAATAATGTAATGTAAGATAAATTGGATAACTTTGTATTTAAACTCTTTAGGGACCCAAACTGTCGTAATACATTTGTAATATAATTTGATTTCACAGAAATAAACCATTTGAGTGATGGGTTTCGTGTGTGTGGATTTATGTACAATGAAAGAGGTGCACTAATTATAAGTAGACAGACAAGAAATACTAGTTTCTAACAGAACCTTGGAAAAACACAAAATTTATGTTTTTCCATTTTCTGATTGCAGTAGAAACAAAAAATACGACTGCAGTACAAGAGAATTTGAACAACTCACGCAAACATAATATACTAATGTAAATATTTGCACTTGTTAATGGGGCTCATTTCTCGAACGCAGAGTCCTATACATGAAAATACATATCTGTTGCAGTGTTTCAGCAATGACTTTCAAACGACATGAGTGTCTATCTCGTTGGTTGTTGTACATTCAGGAATACCGCAATGTGCTCGCTACATAGTTTACTAAAAGCATGCAAGTCTATCTCTTGTTAGCAGCATATACGGAACACCCATGTTATGAGACACTCTTCTTCGTCTGAGACGTATGATAGTCGGTAAACAACTGACACCTGCAGTGGCAACGGTGGAGATAGAGTAGTGACGTCTCTTACCAGGGCGGTGATCTGCATTGCTGGAGACGGTGCTGTTACGAAACGAAACGCCCTGAAGAACGGGCGCCGCTTTTATAGCAGCTCTCGACGCGTTTCCGCCTTTCTTCCGCCATCTGTTCTCCTGTTTCCCTCTCTCCTAGGCTTTCTATTATAACCGTCTCCGCAGCTGGCCAGCGCAACTGATGCATTCTCCTGACTCATGGGCTGCCCGTTTCTTCATGCATATAGAGAAAGCTGTGCTAGCCACTTAGGTTTTGTTCTGCATGGTTCGAGTCTCCTCGAAAGCAACCCGTGGAAGATAATATCTGTTGAGAGCGAAGCTGCTAATAGATTTGATGTATCAAGCACTACACAAGTAATACCCTCTGTAAGGGTGATTCAGATGAAAAGAGTGCAGTCAGATTGCTGAAAGTTGTACTATCAGTTTGGTAGTTCACAGCACCTATCACTGTGTTTCGACAAATCACCAACAGCTGGTAGCCTGTTGTTGCTTAAGGACACGGACATTGTGTCAGTGGGACGCCCGCCCCATATCGACTTGCGCTCCGTTGGAGCAGCTATTTTTGATTCTGTTTTCTGAATAGTGATGTTACATTTGGGGAAATGCGTCGCACGATGAAAGAATTATACAGCGCCTTGTGTGTCCCTTCAGCCAATATCCAGAGTGACAATTATTGTGCCATATGAAATAAAGTAGTCATAACTTCAGAACGGTTCGCGTCAGGGCGTTCAAACTCCACGGTTGGCCGTGTGGCATGATGGGAATTAGTATGCGCTTGGGCTCGCGCCTTGTTGTTGTCGGCCATTTGTACGTGAACGTGAAAATGTCAAGGTACAGCGTGCCTGAGCAAAATGCGATTGTGAAGGCCTACTATGCGAGCAATAACAGCCCAACTGTGGCTCAAAGGTTGTTTGCAACCGAGTTCAGGCTGAAGACAATCAGTCAAAGTGTGCTAACAATAAAGGATTTAATACGCAAGTTTGAGAGAATGGGTAGTGTTGGCAATGTCGGTCGTCTAAAAAGGGTGAAAACGCCTGAAAACATCGAGAAGACACCCACTGTGTTTCAAACCAGCCACAGGAAATAGATCAGACGAGCTGCACAACAGGTGGGAACCAACCGGGAGACACTGTGACAAACTGTTGTTGAAGACCTGCATCTCTTTCCATATAAAATTCAAATCCATCAGACGTTAAGCCCCATGGCCATGGAACAGCGGTTGTGTTTCGCTAAAACTATTGTCCACAGAATTGACGAACATGTCTTTGATGTGAATATGGTTTGGTTTAGCAACGAAGCCCATTTTCATTTGGATAGTTTCATCAATAAGAAAAATTGGCACATTTGGGGGACTGAAAATCCACATTTCGCGATCGAGAAGTCTCTTCACCATCAATGGGTGACTGTGTGGTTTGCACTGTCCAGTCACGGAATAATAGGTGCGACATTCCTTCACAGCACGGTGATTACTAAATGGTACATTATGGTTTTGGAAGATGACTTCATCCCCATTATCCAAAGTGACCATGATTTCGACAAGATGAGGTTCATGCAAGATGGCGCTCGACTCCATCGGAGCAGGAGAGTGATGTTCTAGAGGAGAACTTTGGGGACCGCATTCTGTCTCTGGGGTACCCAGAGGCCGCTGGTATGGGCCTCGATGGGCCGCCATATTCTCCGGATCTGAAGACATTCGACTCCTTTTTGTGGGGCTACATTAAAGATAAGGTGTACAGCAATAATCCTAAAACCAATGCTGAGCTGAAGACAGCCATTCAGGAGGTCATCGACAGCATCGATGTTCCGACACTTCAGCGGGTCATGTGGAATCTCGTTATTCGTCTGTGCTACATCATCGCCAATGACGGTAGGCATATCTAACATGTCATAGCCTAAATCGGAATATCTTAATGACGTTTGTACGTTGAATAAAGTGTGTCACGCCGTACTTCGCAACAATTTTTTTTTTCTTATTCATATAGTTCAACAAATGTCACCCTGTATGAGCGGTGCAGCAAGTTTAAAAACATGCAATAACATCCGTGGGAGACCCTCAGCGCCCGGGCCTGGCACATACCGTCGTGTCGGACGAAAACATTGTCACAGTGGAAGAGCTCGTGAGCCGTGTTGGTTCAGCACAGAATATTGTCGACGAAGTGCTGCGAATTAATGAACTGCCCGCAAGATGTGTGCCACATCAGTTGACTGGTGAACTGAGAGATGGTCGAATTCGTATCCGTGAGGAACTTTAGCATAATTGAATGTAGTGAATATCTGTATACGACTCGTAGCGGAGATGAAAGTGTGTTTCACAAAACTGAAACGGAAAGATCGACCTAGGAATTGTTTCTTCGCCAGAACAAAAAATTTCCACACTCAACCATACCGGACGGACGACTCGAACCTCTGATGGAAGGGGCCGCGCTGTCCGTGACATGGTGCTTCAAACTACACGGCCACTCCGCGCAACAGTAAAAGTCATCCTCACTCTATGTTGAGCTGCAAAAGGAGCAATATTGGAGCATTACATAGAAAGGAGATTGACAGTGACCAATTTCCTATGAAATGTCATATACCCTACAATTTCGACAACTCCCGACGACAGTGCTTGATCTCATACTCACCATTCAACCACAGCAACAATACTGTGTATAGAATTTGAATGTTTCGAATGCCTCAGCACATCTCGCCCCCAGTGACTCATCTGTAGGGACGGCTCAGAAAAGCCCTAGGACTAAAGCGATTATAAGTCTGGAATAGTATTTAAGCTACCTCCCACTACGGTATTGGTTAACACGGTTTTACAAAATTTACTCATTTTGAATGTCGTTAACGTGTGACTGAACTAACTATGGTATCCAAACCCAGCTCTCTCACTTCAGTGTCGATAATGCACTGATAGCAAGTGTCCTTTGTATTACTGTCGCAAACGTTTTGCACATCAATGCACACGTATAGCCACAACCAAACCTTCCTGATCAATATTATTTCACAGTACTACACCCAGTGTCCCCACAACACGATTTTTCTAGTACATTGCTACATTTCCATTCAGCTCAGCTCCATTTAGCTCCATGTAGCTCAGTAACTGCCAAAGCTAAGAACGTCACATCGTTAATTTCGTTCATATTTTGTTAATTTCGTTATCCGAGAGAGGAGTGGTCTTTGTCGATTCTGCTGGAATTTTGCCTTCGAAGGAGCAGGATGCGAGCGTGGCTGATCTGAATTCAGTATACACGTTGGTTACATGTATGGTACATCCGTACATAATGAACACAGTCGATTGGGTATCTGGCGAGAAATTGCTGTGCTATAATACCATGAAACATTGTTCATTTGGAGTCAACAAAGGTAAAACCTCAAGCTGTGGTGACTACAGTTAGCTCGTATCCCGTGATAATATCATTCATTACGCACGTTGAATACATATGTCGCCACATCTGTATGTAATGAGCACAAGCGAATGGCGTTCTCTGGCGCGAAATTGATGTACTATGATACAGTTAAAGAGTGTTCATCTGGAGTCTACTAAGATTAAAGCTCAAGCTGCGTTCACTATCCGTAGTTTGTATCCCATGAACATATCGCTGTCGATGGTCAACCTGATTTCTGTGGTAAAAAGTACACTGAAGCCCCAGGACATGGTATAGGAATGCGTATTCAAATACAGAGATATGTAAACAGGCAGAATACGGCGTTTCGGTCGCCAACGTCTGTATAAGACAACATGTGTCTGATGGAGTTGTTAGATCGCTCACTGCTTCTGCAATGGCAGGTTAAATGAGTTTAAATGTAGTGCTATAGTCGGCGCGTGAGCGGTGGGACATAGCATCACCGAGACTTTCCCATAAGACAATTTTACAAGTGTACCATGAATATTAGGAATTCGGTAAAGCATCAGATCTGCGACATCGCTGCGGCCGGAGAAGATGCTGCAGGAACGAAACAAACGAAAACTGAAGAGAATCGTTCAACGGGAAAGAAGTGCACCCTTTCCGCAAATTGCTGCAGATTTCATTGCTGGACCATCAACGTTAGCGTGCGAACCATTCAAAGAAACATCATCGATATCGGCTTTCGGAGAAGAAGGTCCACTGGTGTACCCTCGATGATTGCACGACACAAATCTTTACTCCTCGCCTGGGCCCAACAACAGCGACATTGGACTGTTGATGACTGGAAACATTTGCCTGGTCGGACGCGTCTCGTTTCAAATTGCATTGAGTGGATGGGCGTGTACGAGTATGGAGACAATTTCGAAATCCATGGACCGTGCATGTCAGCAGGGGACTGTTCAAGCTTGCAGAGGCTCTGTAATGGTGTGAGTCACGTGCAGCTGGAGTCATATGGGTTCCCTGATATGTCTAGAAACGACTCTGACAGGTGACACATATGTAAGCATCCTGTCTCATCACCTGCATCCTGCATTCATTCATTTTGCATTCCGACAGACTTGGGCAAATGCTGCAGGACATTGTGACACCCAGTACGTCCAGAATTGCTACAGAGTGGCTCTAGGAACACTCTTCTGTGTTTAAACAATTTCGGTGGTCCCCAAACTCCCCAGACAGACTGGGATGTCTTGCAACGTGCTGTTCAGAAGAGATTCCCAGCCCTCGTACTCTTACGGATTTACGGACAGCCCTGTAGGATTCATGGTGTCAGTTCTCTCCAGCGCTACTTCAGCCTTTAGTCGAGTCCACGTCACGTCGTGTTGCGCCACTTCTGCGTACTCGCGGGGGTCCTACGCGATATTAGGCAGGTGTACCAGTTTCTTTGGCTCTTCAGTGTTTTATCTATTGTGGTGAGCGATGCTGTGTAACAGCGACAGCTCAAAGCCATGAGAACATTTTGGGCCGCAAACTACAACTTTTGTTCAAGCATAAAAGAGAGACTACTCAGACACACAGTATTGTTAACTGAGGTTAAAAGAGAAAAAACATGGATGCACATGAATGACCTGAGTGGGAGATTATATATGATTAATATTTTCATTACTATCCTGAATGAACCTGAACTTCTTTTACTATTAAAATATAGCAATTAATAATTGCAGTAGAGTAATATGGTAATTAATAATTAAATAAGTTTGATCAACGGACGAAATACTGGCGATCGGTTAAGGGGCTAACATTACTGTATACTAATATATCTCTGTATGCTTTCTCGAATTTGTGAACACGTATTTGCGGCCGAAATATACCAAGCAGAAAGAAAGATCGCGACATTCCGAGACTGTACAGACGAGGATGCAAAGGTAGTTCTCTTTGCTGATGATACAAGTATAGTAATAACATCCAAAAACCAAGAACTAAGTGATGTAATTGTAAATGATGTTTTTCACAAAATTATTAAGTGGTTCTCAGCAAACGGACTCTCTTTAAATTTTGATAAAACACAGTATATACAGTTCCGTACAGGAAATAGCACAACTCCAGTAATAAATATAGACTTTGAACAGAAGTCTGTAGCTAAGGTAGAATTTTCAAAATTTTTAGGTGTGTCCATTGATGAGAGGTTAAACTGGAAGCAACACATTGATGGTCTGCTGAAATGTCTGAGTTCGGCTACGTATGCTATTAGGGTTATTGCAAATTTTGGTGATAAGAATCTCAGTAAATTAGCTTACTATGCCTACTTTCATTCACTGCTTTCATATGGTATCATATTCTGGGGTAATTCATCGTTGAGTAGAAAAGTATTCATTGCTCAAAAACGTGTAATCAGAATAATTGCTGGAGCCCACCCACGGTCATCTTGCAGACATCTATTTAAGGATCTAGGGATCCTCACAGTAACCTCACAGTATATATATTCACTTATGAAATTTGTTGTTAATAATCCAGCCCATTTCAAATGTAATAGCAGTGTGCATAGCTAAAACACCAGGAGAAAGGATGATCTTCACTATGCAGGGTTAAATATGACTTTGGCACAGAAGGGGGTAAATTATGCTGCCACAAAAGTCTTTGGTCACCTACCAAACAGCATCAAAAGCCTGACAGATAGTCAACTAACATTTAAAAATAAATTAAAAGAATTTCTAGATGGCAACTCCTTCTACTCATTGGCTGAATTTTTAGATATAAATTAAGGGAGGGAAAAAAACTAACTTAAGCATTAGTGTCATGCAATATTTTGTGTAATGTAATATCTTGTACAGACATCTTTCATTAACCTGACACGTTCCACATCATTACGAACTGTCGTATTCATGATCTATGGAACAAGTATTAATCTAATCTAAGCTAATCTAACGACGAAGTCCGGATTTTTCTTTTTATTAACAGCTAGATCTCCTCATAGAGTAGCGCTTAATTTGAAAATTTACAAGTTTATTAATTCTACCTCCTGCCTCGGGCATGGACGTGTGTGATGTCCTTAGGTTAGTTACGTTTAAGTAGTTCTAAGTTCTAGGGGACTTATGACCACAGATGTTGAGTCCCATAGTGCTCAGAGCCATTTGAACCATTTGAACTAATTCTACCTCCGTTTAGAGCATAATGGCGGTATATTGTGTAGGAGCATCTCGAACCAGAATGCTCCGAGATTGTGTTTTTGCCAACTAGCTGCCATTATATGTAATTAGTACAATGTGTGCTTCACTGTTGAATTTGTCGCATTCGTAGAGATGAATATTGGTTGTGAAACGTCTCCTTAGAAAAATTGTACACGACTGGTCTACGTGAAACGTCCTCTTTGAACAATTATACACGAATGTGCTTAAACTGAAACACTATATTTTTAGCGCAACGCAATCTGACTTTCAAAAATTCCTACGAAAGAATGGCCCTGACTAACAATAACCTATACGTTTCACAAATCACTTACCTCACAAAAATCTTCGTTACTCAAACTACTGCAATACAGCGAGCGCCACTACTGCCAGCTAAATAAAAGATTCAAACTACTGAAGGCACTAACTACTGATAGGCATAGTTAGCAAATGAAAGATTTTAATAGAGAACAAACAATGTATTTACCTCACTAATCATAATATATATAGCAGTTCATGACACCAATTCTTACAAATTTCAAAACTCCGCCATCTCTCTCCCCACGTCCACCACTGCTGGCGGCTCACCTCCAACTGCGCAACGCTACGCGCTGTTAGCATCCAGCTGCCGCAGCTCAACACTACAATGGCAGACAACAATGCAAACTAAACACAGACTGCGCACAGCAGAGCCAGTGATTTTTCATACCGAGCGCTAAGCGGCGTTACCAATAAGAAAACCTAAACAGCCTACTTACATAGCCCCCATGCTCCCCACAAGAAATTTTTGCAAATTGTTTTGGGCAGTGGCCAATAATGATTTGATAAAATTTTTCATAATTACTGTAACAAAAGTATCAAATGCACACACTTATTGATACAATGTTGGTCAAAAGCTAAAATTTTCTCACAGTCCATAAAGACAGTCCTGATCGTTCATCATAGTAAAATTGCAGTGTTTTTTTTTCAAAGTCTGAGCAATAAAAGAAATTGCACTTGGAAGTAGTGGATTTCTAAGCAGTCTTGAAGAAGTAGTGTTGTCCTTCCAACGAAAGACAGTGCTGACTCTCGACATGCAGACAGGTAATGGGCCACAGTAGAGTCAGTCGACATTGAAGACTATCGGTAGGTAGGTCATCACAGAGCAGACCCACTGTAGTCCTGGTAGAGATGGCCAGCAGCCATCGGTTTGACTGTGCAGGCGCACAATCACTATTGAAGAGGCTTGCAGAGAATAAAGCAAGTCCATAAACCACCACTTGTCCACTCACGAAAATTGTTTTTGAAATGTCCTTAGAACCAACAATGCTGTTATCCAGTCCCTTGCTGAATTATTAACACACGTGCAAACACTATCAGTCCCTACTTCTCACATATTGTCCATATACTATGACCAACAGAAATGTGTGCAGTGAAATGTAATTTACAAGTTACTTAATTTGATGAACTGGTGTCAATTACAATTTTATAACATGAAAATACAATAACAAAGGTACAAAATACATCTTTAAAGAACATAACAATACAGATAACATTTGCAGTAGTACAAGCTTTACAAAAGAATCGAAATAGCAAATACATCAGTGTTACAAAAATTACGACATAAGTACATACATAAAAGATCAGAATAACTTTTGAAACATCAACTTCACACATGAGCATTAGAACAAAATAGAATAAATAATGTCTAAACATCTTTACAAAGTAAATAACATATTATTGATACAAATAGTGAATGTAGCTTAGTATTAGAACAGAAAAAATTCTATGAAACAGTACACAGAGACAGGAAGAAAATAAATACACAAACACATAGTGGGATCAAATACACAAGGGTACACAAACACAAAAGGAAAGGATGGGGTATGTTTTCAGGGTAACATTTGGTACTGGAGTCCAACCGAAAACGTCATTCCATAGATCGCCCCTCTTATTTCAACATTTGCTCCAGCCAAAAAAAAAATCCTATCCAAGCATGCTTTCTGCATTCTGTTCTCATCCTCTTTCAAAAATAGTTTCCCTCCACTGTACACTACTTTTTTGGCCAAACCATTTTCTTATAACTTCTCAATGCTTTTCTTCCAATTCATCATAGTTAGTTTCTTATATGGTCTACCCCCTCTTAAGCTAAGTTAAATCTACTGAGCTCAGATGCTAAACTAAGGGACGACGCAATGCAGCAGCACAAAACAATTAACACAAACAACAAGGACAAAAAAATGCAACTAACCAAAGCAAGCAGCAATAAATTTAATAACTTATACCTAAACATGACAAACCCACAACCAGAAAAAATAGTATACTAAAGACAACAATGCAGATAAGGGAAAGTTATAGTCACATCTTAATGTCTATGTAATTAAAGTGGTGCACCACAAAAATTTATCGTAAAAAAATATTACCATGTACTTGAAAAGACAATTCTGTATGCAATTTCTGTGAAGGGAAATGTCTTTTTGTGCTACTTCGTTTTTTTTTTAAGTACATCATAAAGTTATTACTTACTGGATCTGTAGGCATAAAATATTTATATTAGTACATCCATAAAATTTATTTTAACCAATGCTTCAGTGCAGTTAGAAACTAGATATTAAACAAAATGAGTAAATAAATGCATAAAGCAAGCCACATGACATTTCTCTCAACTAGCAGGACAATAGCCATGAAATGTTTCTCGTCGTTTCATTAGGCATTTTAGTAAATATCATAAATTAAGAGCTCCACAGTGTAATCATATGTTTTCACGTTTGGGCGTGTAGTATTTGCGATGCTTTCTACAAAGGAATCTCAATAGCGAGGATAATGACGTCTTTTTTTTTCTCCACCTGTGCCTCTGACAGGCACACACTAATGGCTTTCTTTTGTGAGGTGGTTGTCGTGCAGCTGGGTGCCCACGACGCATTACATGCAGGTGGTCACTTAACTGTCTTATCGAAATATTTACGACACCAGTTTCCGCTACAGTGGCAGTCTCATATAAAAAAATTTACAAGTCAAGAATTTGCGTTACAAATATGTAGAAACAAAAGCCTTTAAATAGAATAGTGTCCAAATAATTTTCGCCAGCATAGTGATACATTCACGCATATACACTCATTTCATAACCCTTAAAGTACGATTCTCGGTTTCCAACATCCTTTTTCACAAATCAGAGTCCCTAACCACTACTCATTATTTCTTACCTTATTACACACATATATATTCATCGACACTTCTTCAATATTTCATCATAACATATACGTAGCATAACCAAATAACTCATATAACATCAGCTTAAACATACCTCAGCAGCATAATTCACATCGTCATCGTAATAATAACATCATAACACCACAGTCAAATTCTCAAAATCTCCGTAGCTTCCTCCAATAATTTCAAAACCTAAAAAAAAATTCTCTGCTCATGTCAAAAGTGTCATCTGCCTCAAACGTACTTTAAAAATCGTGATCCCATACCAAATACATCATTCAAAGCTCTCATAGTATAACAATGGTTCCGAAAAAATATGAACAGTTCACAAAGTACAGACAAATACAATTTCATAAGTGTGACGTTATCCAACAGTGTAATTACGTAAACATGTGTCACTGATGATGTAGTAGAAAAAATGTTTATCTCTCAGTTAAATGACCAGATAGCTGTGTAATTAATGTGTTAGAGAAATACGGTACCGATGTGTAAAGTTGTATAAGCAAATACCATATTAGCTAGGGCTCCTTGTGCTTGCCACACACATGGTACACAAAGTAGGCGTGTACCCCCCTGAGGATTAATGTAATTATATCCTCAGGTGTTACAGATTACAGCAATGGAATGAAATGTATCACGGAAAACTTTCTTTGGAATTCAAATATGTTGAAAAATAAATAGTTTAATTCGTGTCCTGTAGCGCTAAATGTGCGTCTTGCTGTAAGACAATCTCTGTGGAAGTGTCGTAGTTATTGTCCTCCGAAAGCTAAGTTCTGCAGAAGCCAATGTACTTACCTCATGATAAACGAAATTGAAATGCTTTGCGTATAGATATCTTAGTTATTACGCTTATTGCCGTGATGAAGTAAGTACTGTACTGTACGTATTGTTGTGCTACAGAAAAGGCTGTCTCATTGTAGCTATACCACAAACGTTACTACTAAAACATGTTTTACTTTCCAGAAAAATTCAGAAAAACTGTGCAGATATAAAACAGATAAACTGCAAAAGCAACATTGTAAATTGTCACTCATTAGTAGAGTCGTGATAAAATCGTGTAGCTGTCACATAAACTGACCACTGTATCATCTGGTATCTCACAGAAAGTACTTAAAATCCAGAATTTATTTTCAAGTAAACCAAAATGTTGCATTAAAATCTCATTAGCAATACTGGTAAATGTTCTAAGTATGTGAGCCTTATAGTCGTTACGTAATCGTGCAACTAACAAGCAAGAATGTACACACGAAATAACACAGTGATGTCTGTTCACTATAACAATGCACTCGCAAATACTGCCTAAATATGTTCCGTAGGTTCTAGACTAGATAGTGAACTTCAAAACATTGTTACATGTTAACAGTTTCTAAGTGTGACAAAGCATACTAGAAATGTGAAGTGAAACGTTTTATGGCAAAGACAAAGTTAAAAAGCAGATTATCTTTCAATAATTGGTTTTACATGTGAAATGTGGTGTAAACCTTTACTCTTCCTAGTACGCAGACTGTCAACTGTAAAGCAATTATCATGTGGTTACGTCGGTAAGGAACACTGGAATTTTGCTCAAGTTTAGCTTATGTTATTTTTCTCTGAGCCAGCCGGCGCACGCGGCTGCCTGCGGTGCGAGTCATTGTCTGTTTCTTTGTTGGCGCGCGTCGTTAATGGGATTAGGAGACCTAACTTCTACAAATTCACCTTGTCGAGAGGGCTCTGCTCTGTTTGAATCCCGCCAGTTCTGCTGCAATTCAGGTCTGTCGTTCCGATCATATAGTGTGTCGTCATGTCGGTAGATTCCATAGTTTCTTTCTTGTCGGTTAAGTGGTGGAGAATTTCTCCCTGAATCGTAACTGCGCGCTGGACCGTTGCGTCTTAAGTTATTCTGTCTCCCGTGATAATAATAGTTCTGGTTGCCATATTGTCTGTTTCTATGATTGTCTCTGTCATGTTCATTACTACGGAAATACGATCTTTCTCTGTAACTATTACTCTGCCAGTGGTTGTCATACGGTTGGTGTCTGTTTTGGTCACGATTTACGTTGTACGAATAGCCTTGTCGTGTATTATTTCTGTCATTGCGGAATTGTGACAGGTGTGACCTGTAATTGTTGTGTTCCTGTTTTCGCGTTCCGCTATTGTCAGTGTCAATTTCCAGTTCTTGTAACAGTCCCTGAAAAGCTTCAATGTCGTCTTTGCATCGTCCTGCCAAAATTATATGTCGTAAATGTTCAGGCAATTTGATTAAGCAAATGCGGATGAGTTCTGAGGGGCTGTATGGGTTTGAAAGATACTGATTCTTATGTAACATGTCTTCAAAATATTTGACAAGACTGGAAAATTCAGATTGTTCGAAATGTTTCATCATTATGATGCTATGTTTTACTCGGTCTTGTTTGGCTTGGGACCAATATGCTGAGAGGAAGGCATGGTAAAATTGTCCTTCACTGTGGCAATCGTGAATGACCGATCGCATTCTTACAGCTGGTTCATTCTCTAAGTAGCCACACATAAATTCTAATCTGTGTTCTAATGACCAGTTGGGAGGAAAACAATGAGAGAATTGATGGAGCCACGCTTGTGGATGAATGTCGTTGCCAGAATTCTTAAATGTTTTGAATTTACGTGCAGTAATGAACAGCTTATAGTCAAAATCATCGTGTCGGCGGGTAGCATATTGGTCATTGTTACGTCGTATCGGCGGTTCCGTCTCAAAATTCGGTGCACCTTGCCAATTACTTTCATGATTTCCGAAATGCCCTGTGTTATTATTTTGTGGTTGTTCTGTATTGCTATGTCCCTCTTCCCATACTGGGGCGCGAGTGTCCTCTGAAATATGTAATTCTTGTATTACTTGAGCCAACTGATCTTGTACTTCCCGCATTTCTCTTTTGTACTGTGTGTTGATTTGATTTTGATTCTGTTTGAATTTCCTAATTTGTTCATACTCTTCAGTGTCAGTGAAGGCTACAGGTTTTGTGTCATTCAGATCATCATCTACCTTCGTAGATAAGTTAGTGAACTGATCTGAAAGTTCGGCTACTTTATCCGACAGTGAAATTATTTCCTCTGTGTGTCTTTCTGAACCAATTTTCAGAGTATCTACTGTGTCCTTTAAGTTCGCTTGAGTTTTTGCAAGTTGCGTAACCGAATCGGTAGATGCAACTGAGTCAATTTTAGCTTGCAAGGTCTCATGACTTTCATGAACAATAGTTTGCAGTTCTTTTATGGCTGCTTCGTGATTCTGTAATGCATTTTCATGCCGCGAAAAAATAGGTTGTAAATGCTCACAAATTTGTGTTTTTACGTCATTACAGACTTTTTGACATTTCGATTCGATGTTATGTAACTCATTAGTTAAATCTTCACGTGTTTGTTCAAGTGTGGTGTCTAACGTTTGAAGCTTTTGCTGTGTTTGTCTCTGATTTTGTTCCATTGCGTCTAACTTTTGAAGATTCTGTCCCATTTGTTTCTGATTTTGTTCAAGCGTTGTGTCTAACTTTTGAAGATTTTGTTCCATTGTGTCTAACTTTTGAAGCTTTTGTCCCATTTGTTGCATTAATTGTAATAACAATGCACTGGTGTCTGAAACATGTTCCGTAGTCCTATTCGGCAATGCATTTGCACCGGCAATATTCGCAGTTTGAAAAACAGAAAATGTGTCTTGACTTATTTGAGAAAACGGTGAGGACGCAAAACCTGAATGTACAGTATTTGCAACATTGTGTCCTGTCATTTCGGAATCCTGAGGCGAACTGTTGCCGACCGATCGATAGATAACGCTTTCCTGTTCACTAATTGTTTCACTGCCTACACCATTATTTGCAACCCTCTCCATTTCCCTATGCACAATTACCAAATTACTACTTTGAACATTAGTTAATTCATTACATGGTGGCGCTAACACACTGCTTTCGTCTTCACTGTCATTTCTCAGTTTACTTTGGAGCCTAGTATTACGTTTTTCACACGCCATTATTGTCACAATATTTCACACGAAAACACAAAAAAAGCACAATTTGAAAAGCAAAAATAAGAGAACACATTAACATATCACTGAAAATAATATCTAGTTAATTACAAGCACAGCTGCGAAATACTTTGTGCAAAACTACATGCATGCCACAACTGTTTTACTGTACAACAATGAAAGACTGCAACTACAAAGGAAATTCTATGATTACACGCTAGCAATAAACAAAAGCTACACTAATTACACAAACTACAAGAAAAAAATCTGGAGATTCCAGTGAGGTATCCTTGGCTAAGGGTCGACATATGAAACGTCCCCTTAGAAAAATTGTACACGACTGGTCTATGTGAAACGTCGTCTTTGAACTATTATACACGAATGTGCTTAAACTGAAACACTATATTTTTAGCGCAACGCAATCTGACTTTCAAAAATTCCTACGAAAGAATGGCCCTGACTAACAATAACCTATACGTTTCACAAATCACTTACCTCACAAAAATCTTCGTTACTCAAGCTACTGCAATACAGCGAGCGCCACTACTGCCAGCTAAATAAAGGATTCAAACTACTGAAGGCACTAACTACTGATAGGCATAGTTAGCAAATGAAAGATTTTAATAGAGAACAAACAATGTATTTACCTCACTAGTCATAATATATATAGCAGTTCATGACACCAATTCTTACAAATTTCAAAACTCCGCCATCTCTCTCCCCACGTCCACCACTGCTGGCGGCTCACCTCCAACTGCGCAACGCTACTCGCTGTTAGCATCCAGCTGCCGCAGCTCAACACTACAATGGCAGACAACAATGCAAACTAAACACAGACTGCGCACAGCACAGCCAGTGATTTTTCATACCGAGTGCTAAGCGGCGTTACCAGTAAGAAAACCTAAACAGCCTACTTACAGTTGTTGCATAGTGATTTGTGGGTTGTGAATTAAATTTAACATCTAGTCAAAACTGAATCTTAAAGCGAGGAAACGCCAGCAGTGAACTCTGGTAGACAGGTCAATGAAATGTTAAAGAAATTACAGACCTCAACATTAGCAATGTAAACGGCGCTAGTTGGACAGGAACCGACTAAAAACGAATTACAGACGAAAGTAAAAAGAACAAACAGCAACAAAAACTGAATTATTGACGAAAATTACCGAAACGTCTCAAGTGTGGTAAGAAATTTCTCGTGTGCAGGAAGTATCAGGTAAAACACTAAATCAATACCTCTGAAGTATCGATCTTAGAGCGTCACGTTGACATATTCCACTGGCCGGAGAATCACGCAACCTGACACCAAACAGTAAAGTGCTGTGAGAAATTTTCTTGCTTCCTGATCTGGAAAGGAAGTAATGTTGTTCCTCATATTATTATCATTCTATCATAGTTTCATGTGAAACGAGTTACTAAATAGAGAAGCTCTTTGACACTTGCTAAGGAAGCATGCACAGTAGTACTGGTCAAGCAGATATCAATGTGACTTTGAAGAAAATTAAACAAGCACTTTCCAGATCTATGACTGTGTCATACTAACATAAGCCAGGATTTTTGCCTGTCAAATAATGAAGCGAATATTGGTCTGGAGCCTGCCTATTTCAGGTATGCTCTACTGATTGTAAGCCAACAGTCTGTATCATTGATTTTGCATGTAGGATTCTCATCTGCTGTGAGAGATCCTATGTCACTACAGTACTACATACTCTGGATATACTGCTTTTTTGCATTTGATTGCGCCTTTGTCCCACAGTTTTCGCAGGGTCGTCGTGGTTCCTATCGCATTTGGCATTGTTAATTGAAGGGGTGCCCTGATGCCGTTCCTGCCGCCACCCCACACCCCCGGGACGGAATCAGTGTACCCCTGCTGTCTGAGTCTAGTGTAAACCATGAAATACTGCGATCGTGTTTCAGATGTCTGCGAGTTGTGTAACTGAAGCGGGAAGTGGGGACCAGCCCAGTATTCACCTAGTGGGATGTGGAAAACCTGCTAAAAACCACATCCAGGCTGGCCAGCATACCAGTCCCTGTCGTTAATCCGCCAGGCAGAATCGATCCGGGGCCAGCCGGCCTACCTGTGCCCAGGAAGCAGCGCAGTAGCGCTGTCGGCTAACCTGGCTATAGTGTGGGCGCTGAAAGGATTTTATGCTAATATATATTGTAACTACCAAGCACTCAGTTTTCTGCTGACCTGTAAACTATTACATGTCACGTCAGTGAGATGGTTGCTGGCTTCGCAGAAGAACAGTTTCAAAATCATGTCACGTTCTAAGGTAATATTAGGGCTCACGCCCTATCTGAGCTTCTTGAGCGATTAGATTATAGACAAATGGTTAGTGATGAAGAGTGGCATTACCCTTATACCTACTGAAAGATGAGACCAGCTGAGCGGTATTTCTTGAATCTATGCAGAAATATGGCACAGACGCAAGATACTGACCCGAACTGGCTAAGAGTCGAAAAGCTTTTGCTAGAGAACGCATTTGTAAAGCTCAGTTCTCCTTATCAGGCACACGGTAGTGTACTCTTCGTGGTGTAGCAGCATCCTGGAAGCTGTCACACTGTTGTTTTTATCCCCTTGGCAAATGTAAAACAGAAGATGACCTAATTCAAATTACAGCTCGTAAAGGCAATTCATCTGAATTCATATACAGTGTGTTTTAGAAGTGATGGTCAATATTCGGGGATATTACAGGAATGATCATTCGAAACATGGGATGTAAAACGCATTCCTTAAGAGCCATGGGCACTTGTTCATCTTCGCTACTTTGAAACACAACTCTTCTCCTGAACAAGTGCTCATAGCTTTTAAGGTATGCATTTTAGAGCCCATTTTACTGGACATTTTTTTCTTGTTTTGGTCGATACTACCACTTACCAATATGCAAAGAGATTGCAGTAGAAGATATCTCTTTCACAGTATCAAATATCAAGAATTGCTCATAGCTCTTAAGGTGTGCATTTTGGAGCCCATATTTACTTGACATTTTTGTTTCGAGTGATCATTCCTGTCATATCCCTGAATATTGAGCATCACTTCTAAAACACTCAGTTTTACTTCTATTGCAAGTGTTTATTGAGCAAATGTTTGTTTTCTTTGTTGAGACCGAGGGTGATGCAATACACCGACGCCAGTATCTTCGCTGCTGCGGCCAGAGATGCTATACTGTGCGCTGCTACGTTCGTCGTGACAGCCAGTGATAGTAAGAAGATGTTACCGGTGAGTGACATGAAACTCTGGCGTTCATTGATCATCAGTTTATCATATTGCAATTTAAAGAAAAAAAGGAAATCTAATAATACCTGTAATGAAATGGTAATGATATACAGTCAACTGTCAACTGTTGTCTGCCATTCAGGATTTACATATTATCTTAAGTACAATGAGTCAATAAAAGTATTGAAAATTACTTTTAAGTTGTATTTACTTTTGAAATATAGAAGCTAATTTATTATTAGAGAAAGATTAAACGGCAGTTCATATCCTAATTGTATACAAACATGGATTGGTGCTACTAGAAGAATAAATTTTTCAGTCATGAAAATATATTGAAGTCACGATCACAGTCTGTGATAATGGAATTCGGCATGAATTTGACCAATGTACAGAATCCTTGACTGATAAGTACTAGAATAGCATATTTTCAAGAGAACAAGTTGAGCCGTGGCTGGCTCGTGTTATGCTTTGCTTTAAACCTTGGTTGCTATTCTGTGATCAGTCTCCTGCGGTTATCGCGATTATGCTGTTATCCTCTCTCTCCGTGAGTGGCAGCAGCAGCGTGCATCGATATTCGCACCCCTGTACTATCTTTGGCCTCGCGCTTATACAGGGTGTTTCAAAAATGATCGGTATATTTGAAACGGCAATAAAAACTAAACGAGCAGCGATAGAAATACACCGTTTGTTGCAATATGTTTGGGACAACAGTACATTTTCAGGCGAACAAACTTTCGAAATTACAGTAGTTACAATTTTCAACAACAGATGGCGCTGCAAGTGATGTGAAACGCAGTCTGTGGGTGCGCCATTCTGTACGTCGTCTTTCTGCTGTAAGCGTGTGCTGTTCACAACGTGCAAGTGTGCTGTGGGCAACATGGTTTATTCCTTAGAACAGAGGATTTTTCTGGTGTTGGAATTCCACCACCTAGAACACAGTGTTGTTGCAACAAGACGAAGTTTTCAACGGAGGTTTAAAGTAACCAAAGGACCGAAAAGCGATACAATCAAGGATCTGTTTGAAAAATTTCAACGGACTGGGAACGTTCAAATGGTTCAAATCGCTCTGAGCACTATGGGGCTCAACTGCTGTGGTCATTAGTCCCCTAGAACTTAGAACTACTTAAACCTAACTAACCTAAGGACATCACACACATCCATGCCCGAGGCAGGATTCGAACCTGCGACCGTGGCAGTCGCACGGTTCCGGACTGCGCGCCTAGAACCGCGAGATCACCGCGGCCGGCACTGGGAACGTGACGGATGAACGTGCTGGAAAGGTAGGGCGACCGCGTACGGCAACCACAGAGGGCAACACGCAGCTAGTGCAGCAGGTGATCCAACAGCGGCCTTGGGTTTCCGTTCGCCGTGTTGCAGCTGCGGTCCCAATGACGCCAACGTCCACGTATCGTCTCATGCGCCAGAGTTTACACCTCTATCCATACAAAATTCAAACGCGGCAACCCCTCAGCGCCGCTACCATTGCTGCACGAGAGACATTCGCTAACGATATAGTGCACAGGATTGATGACGGCGATATGCATGTGGGCAGCATTTGGTTTACTGACGAAGCTTATTTTTACCTGGACGGCTTCGTCAATAAACAGAACTGGGGCATATGCGGAACCGAAAAGCCCCATGTTGCAGTCCCATCGTCCCTGCATCCTCAAAAAGTACTGGTCTGGGCCGCCATTTTTTCCAAAGGAATCATTGACCCATTTCTCAGATCCGAAAAGATTACTGCATCACGCTATCTGGACATTCTTCGTGAATTTGTGGCAGTACAAACTGCCTTAGACGACACTGCGAACACCTCGTGGTTTATGCAAGATGGTGCCCGGTCACATCGCACGGCCGACGTCTTTAATTTCCTGAATGAATATTTCGGTGATCGTGTGATTGCTTTGGGCTATCCGAAACATACACGAGACGCCGTGGTTTGGCCTCCCTATTCGCCAGACATGAACCCCTGTGACTTCTTTCTGTGGGGACACTTGAAAGACCAGGAGTACCGCCAGAACCCAGAAACAATTGAACAGCTGAAGCAGTACATCTCATCTGCATGTGAAGCCATTCCGCCAGACACGTTGTCGAAGGTTTCGGGTAATTTCATTCAGAGACTACGACATATTATTGCTACGCATGGTGGATATGTGGAAAATATCGAACTATAGAGTTTCCCAGACCGCAGCGCCATCTGTTGTTGACAATTGTAACTACTGTAATTTCGAAAGTTTGTCTGCCTGAAAATGTACTGCCGGCTCGCGGTTCTAGGCGCGGAGTCCGGAACCATGTGACTGCTACGGCCGCAGGTTCGAATCCTGCCACGGGCATGGATGTGTGTGATGTCCTTAGGTTAGTTAGGTTTAAGTAGTTCTAAGTTCTAGGGGACTGATAACCACAGCAGTTGAGTCCCATAGTGCTCAGAGCCATTTGAACCATTTTGAAAATGTACCATTGTCCCAAGCTTATTGCAACAAACGCTGTATTTCTATCGCTGCTCGTTTAGTTTGTATTGCCGTTTCAAATATACCGGTCATTTTTGAAACACCCTGTAGTTTCCGGCTGTGCCGTGTGACGTAGTTGGTCTGTTGGCGTGGAGCAGCGAGGAAGTCTCCATGGCGCGTATCTGGCCGGGGCGGCTGGCAACGTCTACGCGCGGTCGGAGTGTGAGGGGACTGTTCCCAGCGCTACGAGACCCGTGGCTCACCGATCCCGGACATGAAAGTTGAGTCTCAATCTACCAGCGAGCACCAACTGATCACATTGTGTCGTTTGAATTTCGTTGTGGGCTTTTGGGACATTCCCGAAAGCAACAACGTGTGTTTTCAAGTTGGCGAAATTCTAGCCGCCCTCCTGTGGAGTTTAATTTAGCTTGATTATTTTTGAATTGAAGTGCACCAGTGGAATTTTCTGCCTTGTGGCCATTAACGTTCCGGTTACCTGCCCTGGTTGTTGACGTAAATTCAGGCAGTGTATTTTCCTCTTCGTGTTGTGGCTGTCCAGCACGGCGTGTAGTTTGACAGCCGAATGTGTAATTCATTGTGGGCGCCGATACCTTCTGCGTTGTTCCATTGAACTCCCTGTTGTGTGCTGGTCGGGTGGAGCGGATGTTATCCTGTCACTTGGTCCATTGGCTGTCTGTCGGTTGGGTTGCCGTCGGATTGTTGGGCCGACTGCCTGTCTCACCTAAGCAAGCGTTAGTGTTTGAATTCCGGTCTGACGCTTGGAAATTTCTGGGCGCCATTTGATGTGCTGCCTTTTCTTATTTGTCGTTGTTGTTTATTTATGCATGGCTTCTAGCCGATTTTAAATTAAAGTTGTTTTGCCCTTGAGGCGTGAGATTGTTTGGGCTTACAGCCTACTTTAGAGAAATTTTTGAAGATAAGGCCTTCCGACTGTTAAGTTATTGGCCTGCAGCCGAGTCCGCAACTCGTGGTCGTGCGGTAGCGTTCTCGCTTCCCGCGCCCGGGTTCCCGGGTTCGATTCCCGGCGGGGTCAGGGATTTTCTCTGCCTCGTGATGACTGGGTGTTGCGTGATGTCGTTATGTTTAAGTAGTTCTAAGTTCTAGGGGACTGATGACCATAAATGTTAAGTCCCATAGTGCTCAGAGCCATTTGAACCATTTGAAGTCTTCAGCCGATTTTAAAGTTTTTTTGCCCCTGAGGCGTGAGATTGAATGGCGCATTTAGCCAGGAATTATGTTCTAAAATTAATGTTTGGCTTCCTCATTTTGGCCCCTTTCCACAAATTAAACCATCTGTCCTGTCCTCCGGATATAGCAGGGGATCTCAAAAGTGAATGAATTACTTTCTGTAATCAAGTCTCTTCCTGACAAAGGATCAGCACGTTTATCACAGAAATCTTTCACTATCAGATTTCACAACTTTGATGTTCCACACATTTTGGTTACATGAAATCTGACAAGGTAGAAGTGATTAACCAAAAGTCAGCCTGTCTAAACACAGTCATTCAGACCACAAGCAAAGCACCATATCTTCTACAGGAGAAATCCTCAATGTGATACCTGGTGCGTGTTTATATCTGCAGAGGCAAAAGAGAGAATCATTCGCCACACTAAATGGGATTATTTTGCGGTGATTAAATGAGCTAAGAAAATGAGCAAATATTGCTATCTCAATAATTCGCGGAAAAAGTTGCACCAACAACTGAAAACATGTCTACGTTGTCAGAAGGTGAAACGTTAGAACGTCTGTAGGAAGGGTGAGGTACACACGATTCTACCTACGAAATATTTTCCGGTAGTGGGCCTCTACACCTGCGGCCCCTTCCCAAAAGTAGAACAGGAATGTTCCTGATGCGTGATAAATTTTCAAAGTATGTGCGATTATGTGTGACCCTTACCGAGATAAAACAGACACTCATCAGGAAAATATGACTACATATCTCGATCTAGGCAGCCCGAAGCAATGTGACAGTACCTTCAACAGCAACAGGTGTATATCTACAGAGGCAGAGCTACCTCCTGAAAAAAATACGAGAAAGTGTTTAACGAGTTTAACCGGTTCATTCGAACCTACTGTTGCTAGTACCTAGGAAATTTACAAGAGGTAGTAAATGATCTACATCTACATCTGCGACGATAGTGTACAATCCACCTTACGATACCCCGTACCACTAATAATACACTCCTGGAAATGGAAAAAAGAACACATTGACACCGGTGTGTCAGACCCACCATACTTGCTCCGGACACTGCGAGAGGGCTGTACAAGCAATGCTCACACGCACGGCACAGCTGACACACCAGGAACCGCGGTGTTGGCCATCGAATGGCGCTAGCTGCGCAGCATTTGTGCACCGCTGCCGTCAGTGTCAGCCAGTTTGCCGTGGCATACGGAGCTCCATCGCAGTCTTTAACACTGGTAGCATGCCGCGACAGCGTGAACGTGAACCGTATGTGCAGTTGACGGACTTTGAGCGAGGGCGTATAGTGGGCATGCGGGAGGCCGGGTGGACGTACCGCCGAATTGCTCAACACGTGGGGCGTGAGGTCTCCACAGTACATCGATGTTGTCGCCAGTGGTCGGCGGAAGGTGCACGTGCCCGTCGACCTGGGACCGGACCGCAGCGACGCACGGATGCACGCCAAGACCGTAGGATCCTACACAGTGCCGTAGGGGACCGCACCGCCACTTCCCAGCAAATTAGGGACACTGTTGCTCCTGGGGTATCGGCGAGGACCATTCGCAACCGTCTCCATGGAGCTGGGCTACGGTCCCGCACACCGTTAGGCAGTCTTCCGCTCACGCCCCAACATCGTGCAGCCCGCCTCCAGTGGTGTCGCGACAGGCGTGAATGGAGGGACGAATGGAGACGTGTCGTCTTCAGCGATGAGAGTCGCTTCTGCCTTGGTGCCAATGATGGTCGTATGCGTGTTTGGCGCCGTGCAGGTGAGCGCCACAATCAGGACTGCATACGACCGAAGCACACAGGGCCAACACCCGGCATCATGGTGTGGGGAGCAATCTCCTACACTGGCCGTACACCTCTGGTAATCGTCGAGGGACACTGAATAGTGCACGGTACATCCAAACCGTCTTCGAACCCATCGTTCTACCATTCCTAGACCGGCAAGGGAACTTGCTGTTCCAACAGGACAATGCACGTCCGCATGTATCCCGTGCCACCCAACGTGCTCTAGAGGGTGTAAGTCAACTACCCTGGCCAGCAAGATCTCCGGATCTGTCCCCCATTGAGCATGTTTGGGACTGGATGAAGCGTCGTCTCACGCGGTCTGCACGTCCAGCACGAACGCTGGTCCCTCTGAGGCGCCAGGTGGAAATGGCATGGCAAGCCGTTCCACAGGACTACATCCAGCCTCTCTACTATCGTCTCCATGGGAGAATAGCAGCCTGCATTGCTGCGAAAGGTGGATATACACTGTACTAGCGCCGACATTGTGCATGCTCTGTTGCCTGTGTCTATGTACCTGTGGTTCTGTCAGTGTGATCATGTGATGTATCTGACCCCAGGAATGTGTCAATAAAGTTTCCCCTTCCTGGGACAATGGATTCACGGTGTTCTTATTTCAATTTCCAGGAGTGTAGTTTCCTCTCCTGTTCCACGCACGAATAGAGCGAAGGATAAACGACTGTCTACATGCCTCTGCATGAGTCCTAATTTCTCGTATCTTCTCTTCGGAGTTCTTAACGCGCAGTGTATGTTGGAGGAAACAGAATTGTTCTGTAATCAGATTCAAATACCGGTTCTCTAAATTTTCACAGCAGTGTCCCTCGAAAAGAACGTCGCCTTCCTTGCAGGGATTCCCATTTGAGTTCTCGAAGCATCTCCGTAATACCTGCGTGTTGTTCGAACCTACCGTTAACAAATCTACGTAGCAGTCCGCCTCTGACATGCTTCGATGTCTTCCTTCAGTCCGACCCGGTACGGATCCCAAACGCTCGAACAGTACTCGAGAATAGGTCGCACTAGTGTCCTACATGTGGTCTCCTTTTACAGATGAACCACTTTCCTAGAATCCTCTTAATAAACCGAAGTCGACCATTCGCCTTTCCTACTTTCCTAGAATCCTCCTAATAAACCGAAGTCGACCATTCGCTTTTCCTACCGTAATCCTTGCATGTTCGTTCCATTTCACATCACTTTGCAACATTGTGCCCACATGTTTAAACGTTGTGCCTATGGCAAGCGCGACACTACTAATCCGAACATGATTCGTTTGTTTTTCCTACTCATCCCCATTAACTTACATTTTTCTATATTTACAGCCACCTCACTCTTCCACCAACACCGCTCTGAGAGTTTTAATGCTTGATCAGCTGATGAACAATGAGTAGAATTTGCCTAACCCTAAACTACCACGTGACGAAACAATGCAAGACGGAAAAACTTACAAATGTTGAAATTATGCTCACTGACAAAGCAGGAATGTGTATCGGCACTGATAATCTCAGTGTTGAGCGCACACGACAAAGCTGGGCTATGTAAGCAGTATTTCGACAGTGGGAGAGGATGGATGCGTATATAGCAAGCAGGTGGCAAAGTTCTCAAGCAACTCTGCTGACAAAATGGAACGAAAAGTAGTAATTATTGTGCGCTGGGCCTCATGTAATGGCTAGAGTAACATAACTCGGCACTTATGTGCTAGTACATCCTGAGCCATGTAGAGAGAAGGAGCTATATCCCTATCACGACGTAAAGATGTTCCACTAACAAGGCACAAGGCAGAGGAGCTGTATGTACCATACAGCAATGTATATAGCTTCAATGCATACAGCTAACAGAACTGAATCTTGTATATAGTGTTTGATGAATGTATATATTTGATTCACTCGTGTTAGTACAAAATATTGAACACTGACGGAAAAAATCGCAGCATCAAAATAATTAAGGTGGAGAAATGAAATCTTGGCAATAGATTTGTCTAGGTAACATACGTAAGTCATTTACATTGCAAGATTACAGATTAATGTAAGCGAGCGATATATCATTGTAAATTTTAAATGCTATTATATAATAATAACCAGTATAACCGCCAGAATCTTGAATAAAATCATGCAAACGTGCATGCAATGTGCCAGATATCAATTTGTGGGTTGGAATTTCACGCCTGTTGCATTTGGTCAGTCAACACAGGGACTGTGAATGGCAGCACAACGGGTCGAATGACCTGACTGACTTACAGATTTGCTGTCAGGGTACGTGAGATAACCACGAAATGCTGGTCCACGAAATTGCACAGCAGACCGTAACTCCAAATGTACGTCCATGTATTTAGCACGCAGACAGGTTGGCTGCAGACCCTCAACGGCTTCCTCCTAATCAACACACTGTCATCACTGACACCGAGGCAGAACCACCTTACAGACGTCGAGCCTGCCCTCCGGTGAGCTGTCGGTTCACAGCCGCAAATAGTGGTGTTTTGGGGTCAGCGCGCTACAGGGTGTCTGGCTCGGATCTCTCGTTGAAATAATAGATTCGTAACACTTCGTTGTGTTCACTGTGCTGTCAACTGCTTCTCAGATTGCTGCTGCAGATGCAGCACGGTGTGTCAGAAGCATACACCGAACACGATGATGTTCCCAAATGGGCGTCCAGAGCCCGGTCTTCTTGCGACTGTAGATTCTCGTGACCACCGCTGCCAGTAATCAGGTACAGTGGCTACATTCCTGGAAAATCTCTGTGCAGTATCGCAGAAGGAACATCCAGTTTCTCGTAGCCCTACAACATGACGTAAGACTCAGTGAGGTGTTGACAATGGTGTCTTGGCCGCCTTAAAGGCATTCTTGTCAAACATGAGCTTACCACGTCCAATCTCAAACATAACTAACGCACATGACCGTTACATCGCGTATTTAAAGCAAAGTTGAGTTGGATGCTCGTGTGGTGCTACTAGCGCTTCTCTTGTGTGACTGGCGTCAAATTTCAATAATCGTATTTCAGATGTAGAAACACGTTTACCAACTTTCGTTTATGTCGCACAACTCCATCTTGGAGCTGCGACTTTTTTCCGTCGGTGTATTGTGAGATGTTAATTAGTAGGAGAATAGTGCAGTCACAGTCAGCTGAGATTAATGTTAAGCATTTTGTATGCATTTAATTTCATTGCAGACACTATTAGTGTGAGTTAATGCATATATTTATATTTTGGAAATCCTGTTTCATATTGCTTCAGGCAGGTTAGTTAATTCCAGAAAATAAGTATACAGGATGAAACACCTAAAACGTGCAGCGCAGATATTGCAGAAATGGGAAGTGCATTCACAGAATGGATTGGTAGTCAGAGCCTCGTATTGCTAACCAATAAACAGATTATAGTAATCCAGAATGAGATTTTCACTCTGCAGCGGAGTGTACACTGATATGAAACTTAGTCCGATTCGCCTGTGCGAACAAGATTGGCGCACTTGAGATATTTAAAAGTCACCGTTACCTATTAATTAACCAATCCAAATGCTTCTAAATCGTAATATTTCGTGTTCCCAACATTTGGTTTGAAGCGTAAGTGTAACTCATGATACAGAAAGACACGTTACATACTCGGGCGGAGATTTAAACTCAAAGCACTTCGTTTCTCTTCTGAGAGCGTATACAAGCCAAATGCTCGGACAGATACCGTAATGTTGAAAACTTGAGAATAGGCCCAGAACTAAAAACAATTAACATCTTATCATCCAATAACTACTGTGTAGTGGGAAAAGTAACGGATGCGACTGAGCTCCCATTCAATCCAGTTTAATTTACCACAAACCGGGACAAGTTTTCGAGATTCCTTAGAACTTCTATTGAACTAACATATGGTGCTACAGCAACACTAGTCGGAAAAATCAAGAGAGCACGTGAACAGTCTTCCATCACTGCAGCATCGCACAACTAATAACGATTAATTTTCTTCATTTCTCCAGGACCTGACAACATTAAAGAACAGAGGTGGAGTAAGAAGGTAGCGTCAAGAAACCCGGCCGAACGTCGGGAAATGAACTGGCTGCCTCGTTATCTTCATTGAAGAGCCATTGATTGGAGAAGAGAACTCTGGGATATCCGAACGAATATCATTCAGCTACACATGAGCGTTGAGTGGAAGTTACTACAATATGCAAAGAAACCAAATCTCCGAAAACAGCTCTTCAAGGATCGAATGGCCTTTTACATAATCCATTTCACAAGACGGATAGTTTTGCACCTACGTATGAAGAGCAAAATACGACAAAGCCTCAATGTCGTCTTTGCAACGTCCTGCCAAAATTATATGTCGTAAATATTCAGGCAATTTGATTAAGCAAATGCGGATGAGTTCTGAGGGGCTGTATGGGTTTGACAGATACCGATTCTTGTGCAACATGTCTTCAATATATTTGACAAAACTTGGAAATTAAGATTGTTCAAAGTGTTTCATCATTATGATGCTATGTTTTACTCGGTCTTGAGTAGCTTGAGACCAATATGCTGAGAGGAAGGCATGATACATTTATTCTCCTTCACTGTGACAATCGTGAGTGACCGATCGCATTCTTACAGCTGGTTCATTCTCTAAATAGCCACACATAAATTCTAATCTGTGCTCTAATGACCAGTTGAGAGGAAAACAATAAGAGAACTGATGAAGCCACACTTGTGGATGAATGTCGTTGCCAGAATTCTTAAATGTTTTGAATTTACGTGTAGTAACGAACAGCTTATAGTCAAAATAATTGTGTCGGCGAGTCACATGTCGGTCATGGTTACGTCTTGTCGGCGGTTCCATCTCAAAATTCGTTGCACTTTGCCAATTCGTTCATAATTTCCGAAATTATTTTGTGGCTTTTCCATATTTCTAAGTCCCTCTTCCCTTGTTGGAGAGCGAGTCTCCTCTGGAATATGTAATTCTTGTATGTGCAATTGCAGGCAAAGCAGGTTAACCCAATGAATAAAGCACAACACCTCAACAGACCTTCAGCGACCGAGAGCCCTAGAGGCCCGTTTAATGTTGATTAAATTTTAACCATTAATATAAAACATAACAAGAATAAGACAAATGGTGGTACTGCAGACAAAAAAATTTCACGCTTACGAAGCGAATCCGCTACGAAATGCACTGATCTTAGGATATTCTGTATTCCCGATGGTAACCTTACCTGGCGAAGCTGCCATGCTACGTTGATTCTGAGCGTGGCTACTAAAGCGATCCACCAACGCTACGGAAACTCCGAGGGACGTTTCAGTATATGTAAATTGTTTTCAACGATAGGTAAATATGTGAGTCTTCGCCGAGGTGACAGGTGATCGTCCGACTGTGAATTACAGTTTTTTCAACCGAACGCGGTAGTAACAGCAATGAACTTGACTTTCAGATTGATTGATTAGTTGTTTACACTTTCTCATTTTCGTTTCCTACTCTTTTGTTTTCTTTCATATGTGATTTTCAAAAAAATCAGCTGACCACCTTCTAGCATTAACTGAATTTTACATCGCTGACTGGCAGAACATAATAATAACATTAAATAGGAAAACACTTTCTAATGTTCTGCAAAATTTTTACACGAAATTAGGAAGTGTTGTCCTGTTTAATACAGCGACAATATTGTCGTAATAGAAATGAATTTAACTATACCATCATCTCACTAAACAGCAAGATAAATGATATGAAAAGTAAATAACGTGTTATCATTGGCCAACGGAGACCAAAATGTGCTGTGTAATACAGTGAAGCACAAATAGTTGCTACTGAAACTGTTTTTTCTACTTTTTTTCTTTTTACATTCTAACACACAATATTTTCTTCATCGCAAATGCTCATGAGGACCTGTTGCTGAAATAATTTAGGAGGACAATGAGCGATTTTTAGAGAGCCACTTTCGAGATAGTTTAGTTATGTTAATAGTCGTAACATGAAACAAAACAAAAAGAAGTTCAAGGAAAAAGCAGCTAATGTCTGAAGGGAAAAAAAACTAAACGAAAAACTGGAGACACGCATGTTCGAAATTACTAGCGGAGACAGTAAAACAAATGCAGTAGGAGTGGAGGGCGTAATAATGACCGTGATGGAAATGGAACGTAGCCAGATGAACTGACAGCAAATGGATCAAGACAGTACTCTGTTGAAGACGATGGAAGATGAGTGGATGTTGTTAGTCAACATACAGGAATAACTTAAGTCTAGAGGGGACCTTCAGCCAGCAGTGCATATCAAATGGCTGCTGGTGATTTTAAAGTTAACACTGACTTTTTTTCCTCATATTGCAACCATTTTCTGTCATACAGATTTTTCCTTATATGCTGCCACACAACAAAGATGGCACCTAACATGGTCTCATAGGTGTAATATAGGACGCCATATTATAACAACTCACCCTTACAGTACTACAAAGGTGTGCGATTGATACTAATACATTAAAAACGTACGCTGAGCTCTTAATAACTTCTCTTCGTTACGAACGAGAGCCCTTATGTAACGTGTCACGGTACAAGCTTTGCCTGTACAGAAAAATTTTGAACCGGTTTTTATTTACATGCATTTGGTTTCTGAGTCCATTACCGCTCTGTTTCCAGATCACTCTGGGACTATTAAGACATCTGCACAGGGAAAGATTCAGTCACCAGTAGCACACGACATCATGAATTTGATGTTACAAACCACAAATAAAAATGAGCAAGTTACCATGGACTGCGTAAAAGAACACTGTGGCACATCTGGTAATGAAATAGCAGACATACTACCCTGTGGTGGAGGCTGTTTGCAGGAAGCATGTACATCGTATTGGTCTGGCCACATCCTCAGTGTGGGACTGTTGTGAAGAAGACGACGCCCGTCACAGATTTTCTGGCTACACAAGCAGATACAGCGCCGTAATCAACCTCCTACAACGTCTGCTCGTTTTCGGCTGCTGTTTACCGACATGCGTCAACGTGTGCTGTGTCATGGACTCTGTGTAAGTTCGCCTTTACTCTTGTTTCACATAAGAGTGCATATGGGTCTAGTAACAAGGTTCTCGTATGTAAAAATATGCGTGTTATATACCGTGAGTGTTTGTCGTAACAATATGCTAAATACACGGTCCGTTGGAAGCCAAAAGGAGATTAACGTACGAAGTATCAGCGAAGCAGCCATTGGTCGTTGCAGAAACCATAGGTGTAACAACACTGCAAATTAGCAGGACACCGCTCGAGCTCGCCGAAAAGCGACGACAATAATGAAATCATTGTCAAAAGAAGAGGTGGCGTTGTATGTTTGCTCGCAATGATGGATCAAAACGACTTTCACGTGAGAAGGACAGGCAGTCCACGTATGAGCTTCCTGATAGTCAGTTCGTCAAAAGACCATAGGTCATAGAGCGACTTGGTTGAAGTCTGATTTGCGGTCTGGTGGGGCCAGGCTTTCTGATAAGCAGGTATAAGGATTCGGTAAGGCTAAAATGGTGAAGATACTTCCATTAACTGGTGTGGCTGCGAGATTTTTTTTCTCAAGGCCGACTTATAACTGACGTTGTTCGACTAGGTTCTGCTGGTAGTATTCGCTCCTTCGAATTGTTTTGCTAATGCCAAGGGAGATCTTTATTGATGGTCAGTATTTTGTGGGAGGAAGTAATGATTAATCGTTCATGTGTAACGTGGAAGGAACCGAAGCAACCAGTTCTTCGTTTACAGTTGATTGTATCGGAAACCATCCGAACTTTGTGCTTGTCGTCATCCTACGTGTCTGACGTAACTGTGTTGTTTCTCTTATTTTATGGAGAGCTGGATAGTCTTTTGATGCTTCGAGTGAGGTACAGAATGGAGAGCGTATTGTTGGATTTATAAGAGTAGCAAATTGCGACTGTAATTACTTGGCTAGTTAATGTTGACTTACGCTCACAATAACTGGAATTATCCTGTGCTTGACCATTGGTTAAAGTAAAACAAAGTAAAGAAAAATCAACGCACCAACGGCACGTAGCAAAACTGAGACTTGACTGACTGTGAAAAACGAGTGGCCAAATTTCATTTCAGGAACTGTAGTGGGCTGCGAATCGCCAGCGCTTGAAGAGGCAGAGCTTTGTTCTATTGTATAATTTTTGGGGATCAAAGAGGTGAAGGCAAGTAGGATTTTTGTTTCTCTTTTCATTAACGTTCGTGGGCGAGAAAAAGGGAGGGGGGGGGGGGGGGAAAGCTTGTTGCTGGCACTCGCACACAAAGGTACGTTTTACAGAAGTGAGATATGTGAAGTTCAAATATAGAAAGCTACTTGTGTTGCAGAAAAGTAAACTAAAATAATTTGTGTTCATTGTATAATTCCGTGGATAGTAACTTTTTTGGTCTCTACTAGAAATAAATACTACTATCTGTCAGGTAACTTAATTTTACTAAGAGAAAAAGAGTTTTACAAATTTCACTTTTACCTAGGAAAGCCAAATCCATTGTTATTGTTGAGTTAATTTCGTTAACGATGGTGAAAATGTAGAAGAAACGTAACTGAGAAGAACTGGTTAATGTCGAGTAAAGAGTTCATATCACTGGTCGGTGGAAAGTCGTTTGTCCGTACATTTGCTATTATCATAATTAAAGTGGGGAAAGAGATATTATTACGTAATTAACGACTGAATAAAAATAAAAATCGTTAAAGGAAATTAATTGAAAGCCCTTTTAACTGGAAATGAATTTTATTTAGAAAGTTATACTTTTCCGAAGTTACTGAAACTGATCACAGATAATCGGAGGCTGCATTACCGCTGCGATATGTTATGTCCAACTAAGAAACAAGTATTCTGAATTAAGGAGAGACAACAATTTTACAATAAAAAAATTTCACTACGATTTCGATTACATCGTATTACAAAGAAAGATAGATCAGTTTTTCTCATACCAATATTAATAGAAAAACAATCCACGTCAAATTAAATCGCCAATTCTCTGTACCAGCTGAGGAACATCTGAGACTAAACGCTCAAACATACGACTTATTTGCCACGACCATATTTATCGCTATCAACAAAGAAGAAAAATATTTACATATTTCTTTAGGGCGAGTTTTCAAAGTGTTTGCTAATAAGTAAATATTCGCCTCTAAAGGTGTTGCCTCTTAATATTGGACTGAGCCGATTTATTAATAGTTCATTAGTCTCGAGTAGGATCTGTGATAAGTGAATTGTTGACATCAGTATTTTAAGCCTGCATAGTGTAGTGTAAAAAAGCTCGTTATATGTTCTTTTTTTACCCTAAATTTCCCTTCCTCACAAGAAGCAACATAGTCATTGAAATGGAGTTGGATCATGTAGCAGGGTTTTACTTACTTTTTCAACTTTCAATAAGAAACTGTTGGGATTGTCAAGAATCCTGGAGTCTGACGTGAAAAGTCAGCTATAACGACTTAGGAAGTCTTCTATTATAAATATTGTAGAGTTTCTGATGTGCTGGACGCAGGTGTACCTCAGTAGTATCGCAGCAGGAAGCTTAGTTAAACACAGTGTAAGGTCTCCTACAGTGACTAGCTTGTTGTTAACAACTTAAACGTAAACACGACTCTGGTGTGCACGCCGACACAGTACAACCGCACTGTTCTGCATGGAAAACTTGAAAAAATATATCCTTTTATATGTCCATTTGGTGGAAGATCAGGTGAACTTGTAATACGATTCCAATATAATTCTGTATTTATGTTGATGTGTTGAACCTCATGTCTGCGATGATGCCTGAAGCAGCTTTGCTCAGATGCCAAAAAACAAAAACAAAGAAAGATAGAATAGAATAAAATAAATATTAAATATGTTTATAGAGTGTTTAACACTTTGAGCTTTTTGTGAAACCTGACATCTTCTGGTGAAGGAGGTACAGTGATCTGTAATGTTCATTAAAATATTGATAGCCTTGATCGCAATAAAGTAAAATAACAACTCAATGGGTACGTGCTTCGGTACACTTATAACGACCTTTAGCTTATGCTTATTAAAACATCAGTACCTATGTGTACTGGTGGCCAGAACAAGATCGCTAAGTGTAGCTCAGATCACGATTTCTAAGGAATCGGTGCTTAAGTAAAATGTTGTCGCATTATCATTATTAAATTTAATTTTAGTTGAGATTAGTATCTTCAGACATTGGCGCTTTTAATGTTCTGTTCCCACTACTGAATGCTGTTGAATTACTCGTCAGTAACTGAATGAGTGGTCGTCTTGCTGTATATAGCGGACAAGGAATCTATAGGACTGTGGTTCCATCCGAATAGCATGGAAACACGAAATATGGACAGTGACTGAAGCCACCATAAGGTCTTTGCGTCTCCCTGTGGGTAACTCCAAAGCCGTGAAATCATTGGTTAAAGGCAAACTTTTCCTGGTTTTTATTAAGGCCAACATTAAGTATGCATGTACCAACTGGTGTGGCACTATGGCGCAACCTAGATTGTAAGCCACTCAGTACGGTTGTTTAAATTCAATTGCTGCCAAAGTTCTGGTGCAAGCCTCTGTGTTCTTCACGTTGAAGGGCAAATAAAGCCTTCCAAAATTTGATAAAAATACACAGAAAGACACTGTATTCTGTACCTGTAGTTAATACTTGTAGACTAGTCGTTAGCTAATAAAGACGATTTAAAACCTTCTGCAAGTTTCCCGTTAATAGATTGTCATGTTCATCAAAGTATATTACTGGCTGACGTTTAACTCGCGAGAATTCCTACTGAATTTCGATTTAAAATGATGTTGATTAGTGTCAGTTAGACAAAACAAGTTAACTGTACCTTAAAGTGATTTTTTGTTTCTGTATACACATTTATACACATGTCCCCCCCCCCCCCCCCCCCCAATGAACCATGGACCTTGCCGTTGGTGGGGGGGGCTTGTGTGCCTCAGCGATAGCCGCACAATAGGTGCAACCACAATACAGGGGTATCTGTTGAGAGGCCAGAGAAACACGTGGTTCCTGAAGAGGGGCAGCAGACTTTTCAGTAATTTCAGGGGCAACAGTCTGGATAATTGACTGATCTGGCCTTGTAACAATAACCAAAACAGCCTTGCTGTGCTGGTACTGCGAACGGCTGAAAGTATGGGGAAACTACAGTCGTAATTTTTCCCGAGGGCATGCAGGTTTACTGTATGGTTATATGATGATGGCGTCCTCTTGGTTAAAATATTCCGGAGGTAAAATAGTCCCCCCTTCGGATATCCGGGCGGGGACTACTCAGGCAGACGTTATCAGGAGAAAGAAAACTGGCGTTCTATGGATCGGAGCGTGGAATGGTAGATCCCTTAATCGGGCAGATAGGTTGGAAAATTTAAAAAGGGAAACGGTTAGGTTAAAGTTAGATATAGTGGGAATTGGCAGGAGGAAGGAGACTTTTGATCAGGTGAATACAGGGTTATAAATACAAAATCAAATAGGGGTAATGCTGGAGTAGGTTTATTAATGAATAAGAAAATAGGAGTACGGGTAAGCTACTACAAAAAGCATAGTGAACGCATTATTGTGGCCAAGATAGATACGAAGCCCACTCCTACCACAGTAGCCCATGTTTATATGCCAACTAGCTCTGCAGATGACGAAGAAATTGGTGAAATGTATGATTAGATAAAAGAAATTATTCAGGTAGTGAAGGGAGACGAAAATTTAATAGTAATGGGTGACTGGAATTCGAGAGTAGGAAAAGGAACAGAAGGAAACATAGTAGATGAATATGGATTGGGGGTGAGAAATGAAAGAGGAAGCCGCCTGGTAGAATTTTGCACAGAGCATAACTTTATCATAGCTAACACTTAGTTCAAGAATCATGAAAGAAGGCTGTATACAAGAAAGAACCCTGGAGATACTGAAAGGTATCAGATAGATTATATAATGGTAAGACAGAGATTCAGGAACCAGGTTTTAAATTGTAAGACATTTCCAGGGGCAGATGTGGACTCTAACCACAATCTGTAGATTAAAACTGAAGAAACTGCAAAAAGATGGAAATTTGAGGAGATGGGACCTGGACAAACTGACAGAGCCAGAGGTTGTACAGAGTTGCAAGGAGAGCATAAGGGAACAATTGATAGGAATGGGTGAAAGAAATACAGTAGAAGAAGAATGGATAGCTCTGACGGATGAAATAGTGAAAGCAGGATGAAGTAGGTAAAAAGACGAGAGCTAATAGAAATCCTTGGATAACAGAAGAGGTATTGAATATAATTGATGAAACGAGAAAATATAAAAAATGCAGTAAATGAAGAAGACAAAAAGGAATATAAACGACTCAAAAATGAGATCGACAGGAAGTGCAAAATGGCTAAGGAGGGATGGCTAGAGGACAAATGTAAGGATGTAGAGGTGCGTAGCACTTGAGGTAAGATAGATATTGCCTGCAGAAAAATTAAAGAGACCTTTGGAGAAAAGAGAACGATTTGCATGAATATCAAGAGCTCAGATGGAAACCAGTTCTAAGCAAACAAGGGAAAGCAGAAAGGTGGAAGGAGTATATAGAGAGTCTATACAGGGGCGATGTTCTTGAGGACAATATTATGGAAATGGCAGAGGATGTAGATGAAGATGAAATGGGAGATATGATACTGCGCGAAGAGTTTGACAGAGCACTGCAAGACCTAAGTCGAAACAAGGTGCCAGGAGTAGACAACATTCATTTAGAACTACTGACAGCCTTGGGAAAGCCAGTCCTGACAAAACTCTACCATCTGGTGAGCAAGATGTATAAGACAGGCGAAATACCCTCGGACTTCAAGAAGAATATAATAATTCCAATCCCAAAGAAAGCAGGTGTTGACAGATGTGAAAATTACCGAACTATCAGTTTAATAAGTCACAGCTGCAAAATACTAACGCGAATTATTTACAGACGAATGGAAAACTGGTAGAAGCCGACGTCGGTGAAGATTAGTTTGCACTCCGTAGAAATGTTGGAACACGTGAGGCAATACTGACTCTACGACCTATCTTAGAAGAAAGATTAAGGAAAGGCAAGTCTACGTTTCTAGCATTTGTAGACTTAGAGAAATATTTTGACAATGTTGACTGGAACACTCTCTTTCAAATTCCGAATGTGGCAGGCCTAAAATACAGAGAGTGAAAGGCTATTTACAATTTGTACAGAAAGCAGATGGCATTTATAAGAGTCGAGGGGGATGAAAGGGAAGCAGTCGTTTGGAAGGGAATGAGACAGGGTTGTAGCCTCTCTCTGATGTTATTCAATCTGTATAATGGGCAAGCAGTAAAGGAAACAAAAAAAAGTTCGGAGTAGATATTAAAATCCATGGAGAAGCAATAAAAACTTTGAGGTTCGCCAATGACATTGTATTTCTGTGAGAGATAGCAAAGAACTTGGAAGAGCAGTTGAACGGAATGGATAGTGTCTTGAAAGGAGGGTATAAGATGAACATCAACAAAAGCAAAACGAGGATAGTGGAATGTAGTCGAATTAAGTCTGTTGATGCTGAGGGAATTAGATTAGGAAATGAGACACTTAAAGTAGTAAAGGAGTTTTGATATTTTGGGAGCAAAATAACTGATGATTGTCGAAGTAGAGAGGATATAAAATGTAGACTGGCAATGGCAAGGTAAGCGTTTCTGAAGAAGAAAAATTTGTTATGATCGATTATAGATTTAAATGTCAGGATGTCGTTTCTGAAAGTATTTGTATGGAGTGTAGCCATTTATGGAAGTGAAACATGGACGATAAATAGTTCAGACAAGAAGAGAATAGAAGCTTTCGAAATGTGGTGCTACAGAAGAATGCTGAAGATCACATAACTAATGAGGAGGTATTGAATAGAATTGGGGAGAAGAACAACTTGACTAGAAGAAGGGATCTGTTGGTAGGACATGTTCTGAGACATCGAGGGATCACCAGTTTAGTATTGGAGGGCAGCATGGAGGGTAAAAGTCATAGAGGGAGACCGAGAGATGAATACACTAAGCAGATTCAGAAGTATGTACGCTGCAGTAGGTACTGCGAGATGAAGAAGCTTGCACAGAATAGAGTAGCTTGGAGAGCTGCATCAAACCAGTCTCAGGACTGAAGACCACAACAACAACAATAGATGTGTGTCTCATGTGCACAGCTATTCTAATACCATATTTTGTATCTTTTTTTGCAATTTTTACCCATGGTCTAGGGGTAGCGTTTTTGATTCATAATCAAAAACGTCTTCGGTCCCGGCTTCGATCCCCGCCACTGCCAAAATTTTGATAAATAATCAGCATTGGCGGCCGAAGACTTCCAGCATAAGAAGTCAGCCTCATTCTGACAACGGCCTTGTCAAAGAGGGCGGAGGAGCGGATAGAGGTTCAGGCCACTCTCTTGTCCTAGGGGCGGGAAATAGCCCCTAAAGGCGGAAGAATCAGCAATGATCAACTACATGAGTATGCTGAAGTCAATGGAAACCACTGCATTAAAGACACGTAACGTGTATCCACAGGACATGTGGCCTGTAGTTGAAGAAGTGTCATGATGATCTCTCCATGGGCAAAAGATTCCGGAATAGTCCCCCCATTCGGATCTCCGGGAGGGGACTGCCAAGGGGGAGGTTACCATGAGAAAAAGAGTGACCGGGTTGTTCTAATCAGAATCGACAGCAGACCAACACCGACAACGATAGTTCAGGTATACATGCCGACATCGCAAGCTGAAGATGAACAGATAGAGAAAGTGTATGAGGATATTGGAAGGGTAATGCAGTATGTAAAGGGGGACGAAAATCTAATAGTCATGGGCGACTGGAATGCAGTTGTAGGGGAAGGAGTAAAAGAAAAGGTTACAGGAGAATATGGGCTTGGGACAAGGAATGAAAGAGGAGAAAGACTAATTGAGTTCTGTAACAAGTTTCAGCTAGTAATAGCGAATACCCTGTTCAAGAATCACAAGAGAAGGAGGTATACTTGGAAAACGCCGGGAGATAAGGGAAGATTTCAATTAGATTACATCATGGTCAGACAGAGATTCCGAAATGAGATACTGGATTGTAAGGCGCACCCAGGAGCAGATATAGACTCAGATCACAATATAGTAGTGATGAAGAGCAGGCTGAAGTTCAAGACATTAGTCAGGAAGAATCAATACGCAAAGAAGTGGGATACGGAAGTTCTAAGGAATGACGAGATACGTTTGAAGTTACCTAACGCTATAGATACAGCAATAAGGAATAGCGCAGTAGGCAGCACAGTTGAAGAGGAATGGACATCTCTAAAAAGGGCCATCACAGAAGTTGGGAAGGAAAACATAGGTACAAAGAAGGTAACTGCGAAGAAACCATGGGTAACAGAAGAAATACTTCAGTTGATTGATGAAAGGAGGAAGTACAAACATGTTCCGGGAAAATCAGGAATACAGAAATACAAGTCGCTGAGGAATGAAATAAATAGGAAGTGCAGGGAAGCTAAGACGAAATGGCTGCAGGAAAAATGTGAAGACATCGAAAAAGATATGATTGTCGGAAGGACAGACTCAGCATACAGGAAAGTCAAAACAACCTTTGGTGACATTAAAAGCAACGGTGGTAACATTGAGAGTGCAATGGGAATTCCACTGTTAAATGCAGAGGAGAGAGCAGACAGGTGGAAAGAATACATTGAAAGCCTCTATGAGGGTGAAGATTTGTCTGATGTGATAGAAGAAGAAACAGAGTCGATTTAGAAGAGATAGGGGATCCAGCATTAGAATCGGAATTTAAGCTTTGGAGGACTTACGGTCAAATAAGGCAGAAGGGATAGATAACATTCCATCAGAATTTCTAAAATCATTAGATGAAGTGGCAACAAAACGACTATTCACGTTGGTGTGTAGAATATATGATTCTGGCGACATACCACCTGACTTTCGGAAAAGCATCATCCACACAATTCCGAAGACGGCAAAAGCTGACAAGTGCGAGGATTATCGCACAATCAGCTTAACAGCTCATGCATCGAAGCTGCTTACAAGAATAATATAGAGAAGAATGGAAAAGAAAATTGAGAATGCGCTAGGTGACGATCAGTTTGGCTTTAGGAAAAGTAAAGGCACGAGAGAGGCAATTCTGACGTTACGGCTAATAATGGAAGCAAGGCTAAAGAAAAATCAGGACACGTTCATAGGATTTGTCGACCTGGAAAAAGTGTTCGACAATATAAAATGGTGCAAGCTGTTCGAGATTTTGAAAAAAGTTGGGGTAAGCTATAGGGAGAGATGGGTCATATACAATATGTAACAATATGTAAAACAACCAAGAGGGAATAATAAGAGTTGACGGTCAAGAACGAAGAGCTCGTATTAAGAAGGGTGTTAGACAAGGCTGTAGCCTTTCGCCCCTACTATTCAATCTGTACATCGAGGAAGCAATGATGGAAATAAAAGAAAGGTTCAGGAGTGCAATTAAAATACAAGGTTAAAGGATATCAATGATACGATTCGCTGACGACATTGCTATCCTGAGTGAAAGTGAAGAAGAATTAAATGATCTGCTGAACGGAATGAACAGTCTAATGAGTACACAGTATGGTTTGAGAGTAAATCGGAGAAAGACGAAGGTAACGAGAAGTAGTAGAAATGAGAACAGCGAGAAACTTAACATCAGGATTGATAGTCACGAAGTCAATGAAGTTAAGGAATTCTGCTACCTAGGCAGTAAAATAACCAATGATGGACGGAGCAAGGAGGACATCAAAAGCAGACTCGCTATGGCAAAAAAGGCATTTCTGGCCAAGAGAAGTCTACTAATATCAAATACCGGTCTTAATTTGAGGAAGAAATTTCTGAGGATGTACGTCTGGAGTACAGCATTGTATGGTAGTGAAACATGGACAGTGGGAAAACCGGAACAGAAGACGAATGTTGAAAATTAGGTGGACTGATAAGGTAAGGAATGAGGAGGTTCTACGCAGAATCGGAGAGGAAAGGAATATGTGGAAAACACTGATAAGGAGAAGGGACAGGATGATAGGACATCTGCTAAGACATGAGGGAATGACTTCCATGGTACTAGAGGTAGCTGTAGAGGGCAAAAACTGCAGAGGAAGACAGAGATTGGAATACGTCAAGCAAATAATTGAGGATGATAGGACATCTGCTAAGACATGAGGGAATGACTTCCATGGTACTAGAGGTAGCTGTAGAGGGCAAAAACTGTAGAGGAAGACAGAGATTGGAATACGTCAAGCAAATAACCGAGGATGTAGGTTGCAAGTGCTACTCTGAGATGAAGAGGTTAGCACAGGAGAGGAATGCGTGGCGGGCCGCATCAAACCAGTCAGTAGACTGATGACGCAAAAAAAAAAAAATGCAATTTGTCAAATGTGGACGCCATCATAATCTGCTGGAGTCCTGTTGTGAGCTCCTTCGTGTGTCCTTTTCTGGATGATCATCGCTTCCGATGACAAGTTCTCAATCGACACTGCATGGGGCTTATACAAAAAGAAAAGACTAATATTAATGAATAAATGCAATAATTTTACTAACTGTGTGACAGGTTACGAAGTCTCGTAACCGTTTGGCCCTGACTAGTATTAGCACGCAATCTGGCTGCATAAAATAAAAATAAAGACTGCCAAGGAATTTCCATTAACGCAATTGATTAATTAAGTCCCTTGCAACTATAAAAGCTACGAAACAACAAAGCACACGTGTAACTGTTCTGTGTGTGGTAGTGTGACTCAACGTACATGTATCTGGCTCGGTTCTTTCTCAATACGACAAAATATTTTAAACACTATTTATAATGAAGTAACTGAAAAACCAGAAATACTATAATTGCACATAGAAACCAGAATTGCAAGAGGGATTGTCATTAAAGAAAATTGTAATACCTTTTACCTCATTATATATTAATAAAAATATTCCATTACACCAGCATCATAAATCAAAAGCCCAACTCCTTTCTCAAATATATTCTGACAATTGCAACTTCTTCCATCTGTACATTACAGCAACCGAACAGCGTCTACTCTCTCGCCCAGCAGAACAACAACTGCCCTCGACATCCTCTGAGCTGCTACTGCCCAGTGGCGCTGTGACTCGATGTAGCCACCTTTCAACATGAAACCATATTTCTATTCCTTTGAGACATGTCTATGCTACGCCGTCATCGCCAATCCATTCCTCCTGAAACTTCCATTTAAAAATGAATAAATGACAGAACTCCTCTTTCATCTAAAACTCTGTTAACTAAAGAAACGACCATAAAGATCAAATAAATTGTACCCTTGTGTCATTTAAGGAGTGACCGTAGAAACTGAGCGACAAAAGGTATTTCATTTTTGGTAGTTATGCGACTGATATTCGGTTTGAAAATTTAAAATATTTTATTGTAAATTAGAAGCTAAATATCGTAAAAACATTATTTATGTCTACGTATATACAGTCACTGTGTGGGTTCAATAAGAAACACAGTCAGATGATTTTGTTTCAGGCCAAAATTAAACATTTTTGTGAATCCAATAAGGTCAGAAGGTCTCAGGAATTTTCTGCTGGCTTCTGTGGGTGGGGAACACTAATCAACTAAGCCCCTGTGTGTAATATCTTGTTCCAGAAATTTATATGGAAGAACCAACGATGGTTGAACAAAAAATGTAAATATTATTGTGGCACACTGAAGGGGGGGGGGGGGTGAGTGAAGCCACAGAATAACATTTTTGTGCATTATGTTACATGAAATTTGGAGTGTATTTTCCAAAGACCAAATATTTTATGGTAAGAGGGAGACTCACGTAATATCTGCACATGAAATACTGATCTCACTGAGATGACAGCTGCTCAGAGGATGTACATCTCTCACACATTTTTTGCTTCAGTCTTTATTCCCTCTGTTATTATTTCCGTATCTATTTGCCTCCTAGTCTCCATCTGTATGAACAGATGTAAATATATGATTTATTTACCATAATAATAAGTACCATGAAACAGACATATAACACTATACTGTTTCTTTACCATAGTGTCATATATGTACTTTTGGTTTTTATGACATACGTCATTTACGTATTTTATATCCCATCCTTTGGAAGTGTAGGTGAGTGTAGTCTCATGATCACATTTGCCAGCTTCGACGTGATCCGATTATCAGCCATTATGGCTGCCTCATTGAGATAGCTCCTAATTGTAGTAATTATATGGTATCTAACTGGTATATTAAGAACAAAGTCCGTTTCGCCAGTGCGCACAAGATTGGCACACTTGAGATATTTGAAACTCACACTCCTAGACTAACTAATCAAGCGAGTTGTAAAATTTCGTACTCCCAATATCAGGTTTGTACTGTTAGTGACACAAAAAAGCGTTACGTTCGGAACCATAAAAACGACAGTAATTGTAATAATACTAATACCCGTATGTAAGTTTCTTCAAAAATATGTATTTACATGACTATTTTTTCTTTTTTATGCAAGCAAACGACACGAATGTCGTTCAAGATAGATGTGTAGATGTAAAATGAATGAAGAAAATGTGTTGAAAAGGTTTAGTAATATCTTGGACAAACAACACAATACAATACAACGATTGAATGTACTACAGTAAAAAATTAATAATGTTGTACTAATACTCTATTAACATCTACAACACTACAGGGTAAGGCATTGTTACTCACATTCAGTAGCATATGGTGAAGTTGCACTGTTTGATAATAGAGTCCATTACTTCTGTCCCACCTACTGTAGTGAATTATTTATTTTGCGTAGCCATAATTAATGTTGTATGTATTCTAATTTTTGTAACTTCCTCACAAGATAGCGGTTGTCCTTGATTGTTGTTGTTGTGGTCTTCAGTCCAGAGACTGGTCTGATGCAGCTCTCCATGCTACTCTATCCTGTGCAAGCTTCTTCATCTCCCAGTACCTACTGCAAACTACATGCTTCCGAATCTGTTTAGTGGATTCATCTCTTGGTCTCCCTCTACAATTTTTACCCTCCACGCTGCCCTTCAATACTAAATTTGTGATCCCCTCTGATGCCTCAGAATATGTCCTACCAACCGGTGCCTTCTTCTAGTCAAGTTGTGCTACAAATTTCTCTTCTACCCAATTCTATTGAATAACTCCTCATTAGTTTGTGATCTAATCTTTAGCATTCTTCTGTAGCATTACATTTCAAAAGCTTCTATTCTCTTCCTGTCTAAACTATTTATCGTCCACGTTTCACTTCTACACACGGCTACACTTCATACAAATACTTTCAGAAACGACTTCCAGACACTTCAATCTATACTCGATGTTAACAAATTTCCCTTCTTCAGAAACGCTTTCCTGGTCATTGCCAGTCTACATTTTATATCCTTTATACTTCCACCATCGTCAGTTATTTTGCTCTCCAATCAGCAAAATTCATTTACTACTTTAAGCGTCATATTTTTTAACCTAATACCCTCAGCATCACCCGATTTAATTCGACTACATTCCATTATCCTCCTTTTGCTTTTGTTGATGTTCATGTTATATCAACCTTTCAAGACACTGTCCATTCCGTTCAGCTGCTCTTTCAGGTCCTCAGCTGTCTCCGACAGAATTACTATGTCATCGGCGAACCTCAAAACTTTTATTTCTTCTCCATGGATTTTTATCCCTACTCCGAATTTTTCTTTTGTTTCCTTTACTGCTTGCTCAATATACAGATTGAATAAAATCAGGGATAGGGTACAACCCTGTCTCACTCCCTTCCCAACCAATGTTTCCCTTCCATGCCCCTCGACTCTTATAACTGCTGTCTGGTTTGTATTCAAATTGTAAATAGCCTTTTGCTGCCTGTATTTTTACCCCTGCCACCTTCGGAATTTGAAATAGAGTACATTGTCAAAAACATTCTTTAAGTCTACAATTGCTAAAAACGTAGGTTTGACTTTCCTTGATCTACTTTCTAAGATAATTCGTAGAGGCAGTATTGCCTCATGTGTTCCAACATTTCTACGTAATCCAAACTGATCTTCCCCGACGGCGGCTTCTACCAGTTTTTCCATTCGTCTGTAAAGGATTCGTGTTAGTATTTTGCAGCCGTGGCTTAATAAACTGATAGTTCGGTAATTTTCACATCTGTCAACACCTGCTTTCTTTGGGTATGAAATTAATATTTTCTTCTTGAAGTCTGAGGGTATTTCACCTGTCTCATACATCTTCCTCACCAGATGGTAGAGTTTTGTCAGGACTGGCTCTCCCAAGGCTGTCAGTAGTTCTAAAGGAATGTTGTCTTCTCCTGGGGCCTCGTTTCGAATTAGGTCTTTCAGTGTTCTGTCAGACTCTTAATGCAGTATCTCCTATTTCATCTTCATCTACATCCTCTTCCATTTCCATAATATTGTCCTCAAAAACTTCGCCCATGTATAGACCCTCTGTATATTCCTTCCACCTTTCTGCTTTCCCTTCTTTGCTTAGAACTGGGTTTCCATCTGAGCTCTTGATATTCATGCAAGTGGTTCTCTTTTCTCCAAAGATCTCTTTAATTTTTCTGTAGGCAGTATCTATCTTACCCCTAATGAGATAAGCCTCTACATCTTTACACTTGTCCTCTAGCCATCCCTGCTTAGCAATTTTGCACTTCCTGTCGATCTCATTTTTGAGACGTTTGTATCCTTTTTACCTGATTTACTTACTGCGTTTATATATTTTCTCCTTTCATCAATATCTCTTCTGTTACCCAAGGATTTCTACTACCCCTCGGCCTTTTACCTTCTTGATCCTCTGCTGCCTTCACTAATTCATCTCTCGAAGCTACCCATTCTTCTTTCAAAGCTACACATTCTTCTTCTACTGTATTTCTTTCCCCCATTCTTGTCAGTTGTTCCCTAATGCTCTCCCTGAATCTCTCTACGACCCCTGGTTCTGTCAGTTTATACAGGTCCCATCTCCTTAAATTCCCACCTTTTTCAGTTTCTTCAATTTTAATCTACAGTTCATAGCTAATAGATTGTGGTGAGAGTCCACATCTGTTCCTGTAAATGTCTTACATTTTAAAACCTGGTTCCTAAATCTCAGTCTTACTTTTATATAATCTATCTGAAACCTTACAGTATCTCCAGTCTTCTTGCATGTATACAACCTTCCTTCATGATTCTTGAATGAAGTGTTAGCTATGATTAAGTTATGCCCTGTGCAAAATTCTACCAATCTGCTTCCTCTTTCAATCCTTACCCCCATTCCATATTCACCTACTACGCTCCCTTCTCTTCCTTTTCCTACTATCGAGGTCCAGTCACCAGTGACTATTAAATCTTCGTCTCCCTTCAGTATCCGAATAATGTCTTATATCTCATCATACATTTCATCAATCTCTTCGTCACCTGCGGAGCTAGTTGGCATATAAACTTGTACTGTGGTAGGAGTGGGCTTCGTATCTGTCTTGGCCACAATAATGCGTTCACTATGCTGTTTCTAGTAGTTTACCCACAATCCTATTTTTGTCTTTATTATTAACACTACTCCTGTATTACCCCTATTTGATTTTGTATTTATAACCCTGTATTCACATGACCAGAAGTCTTGTTTCTCCTGCCACCGAACATCACTTATTCCCACTACTATATCTAACTTTCACCTATCCATTTCCCTTCTTATATTTTCTAACCTATCTGCCCGATTAAGGGATCTTACATTCCACTCTCCGACCCGTAAAACTCCAGTTTTCTTTCTCCTGATAACGACGTTCTCCTGAGTAGTCCCTGCCCTGAAATCCAAGTGGGGATCTATTTTACCCCCGTAATATTTTACCCAAGAAGACGCTATCATCATTAAACCATAAAGCTGCATTCCCTTGGGAAAAATTACGGCTGTAGTTTCCCCTTGCTTTCAGCCGTTCGCAGTTCCAGCACAGCAAGGCCGTTTTGGTTATTGTTACAAGGCCAGATCAGTCAATCATACAGACTGTTGCCCTGCAACTACTGAAAAGGCTGCTGCCCCTCTTCAGGAACCACACGTTGATCTGGCTTCTCAACATACACCCCCACATTGTGGTTGCACCTACGGTACGGCTATATGTATCGCTGAGGCACGCAAGCAACCTCACCAACGGCGAGGTCCTTGGTTCATGGAGGAGTCCATGATCTCACAATTTGTAGTGACGATGTACTGTCGTTGTCAAAGAAATTAGTTTTCATCATTGACAAACATTCATGTTTCCGAGCGATGTTCAAACAAGTTCTGTATGACAGTGGCCTGATCCTCCCATTGTCGTTTCACTTAGCAACAGAGAAAAGTATGATATCAGGAGGTCATATTTTGAAGTATGTGATAAACGTGACATTTAAAGGTGTTTCTCACGCTACAATATTTAGATGACTGCCCAAAAAAAATTATCACTTCAAAAACGCATTACATTTTATCTTAAATTCACAGTCAGTTCTCTGTCTTAGTAATGATGAGATCTTCCAACTCATTCTCACAACATAATTACGGCTCTCTTAATGAATATGTTACATAATTGCAGGCTTTTTGTAGATAATTAATTGCATTTGCCGCTTGTGAGCGCATGTAATTAAGTGGAAACGCTGATACGTCGTATGAGCATGGCCGTTAATTTTCATATCATTTTTAAGAATGGAATTATTTTATCAGATGCTTCAAGCTATAGGTATCCTAATGCCTTTCCATTATCCATGTTATCCCATTGCTGAGAACGAATTCAGTAAGAGCAGAGTACTATCTGTTTGCTGCAATATTTTCAGTCAGCGCCATTAAAAAAAACTTATGAAACATTGAATATATTAGCCAGCGCACTTCCAGGAAGATAAGGAAAGTCCGCCTAAGTGGAGAGTGGAGGTGGCGTCCATCATTTGTAGAAAAGATTGTTGCTTCTTCAGTCTCCTGCATGGGTTGACTTTGCTGCCATATCTTCCGATGCTTCGTTAACAGCGATGTTGTGGATACCATCACATGTAACGAGCCGGAATTCCAATGTCTGGCATAGGCGTGGAATCATTTCTCGTTCATTTTGGTACCATGCCATACACTGTTTACTGGAAAAAAGAAAGGAAGGATGATTGGGCTGTATCGACCCACTGACATCGAACTCGTCAGAGACGGGCCAGAAGTTCGGAATGTTTCGAGGTTTGGGAAGAAACCCGGCTGTGACCTTTCGAAGGAACCATCCCGACATTAGCCTATAGAGAAATCAGTGTTTACTGAGGTTTTGTCACAAGCTTATAGCTTCCATCAATTTCATGTCTTCGGAAATAGAACCTAAATAAAGTCACCAGAATGTATCCTAAAAGGACATGAATTATCTTGGTCTATATTTTTAACATCTACAATCTTTTTTATTATAAAGAAATATATATGAGGAAGTCTATAAAATGTTATAGTATTTCTGGACATGTAAGCAAAGAAAACAACATAATATTGCAATGGATTAAGTTATTCCAGCGCTGCCACATGGGGCACAGACAATGGCGAGTGAGGCGAGCTCACTAACTGGCATGCCGAGACAGTATAGCAGACGAGACAAGTGTCCCCGTGGCACACGTTCTGTGCGTATGCGAGCCACGTAACCACCCGTGCCATAGGGCACGTGGCCACGGCTGTACAGTTGGGCTTCTGCAGCTAGTGGCGCGACTATGTGTGCAACTAAGGTGGCGCCACTTCAGTTTTGTAAATGAGTGGACCACTTTACTACTATTTCGAAAACGATGGCTGAAAGAAAACCCATATTACACAAGAATTATTTATTATGCTACTACTAAGGTATATAGAATACAAATTATGAGACATTAAGGATTTTATTTTTGTATATTTATTGGACTTGGCTACTTTAGCCATAATGTTTCACGACGTTACATATTTGTGGGATCATGACAAATATTACATCTCTAAAGTGCTTTTAACTGAAAATAATAAAACGAAAATTGTGTGTATATAGCAAAATGTTTCTTGCTTTCTCTCGGGTTTTTACGCTTTTGGTTTATTGCCATGTATCTAGATTTTAATATTTAAGATAAGTAAAAAATTAGACTGAAAAATCTCATCCTGTTAGAAAATCTGAACACACTATGAACTCTTCTCTCTTTTCTATTCGCCAAGTCCTTAATGATGATGTGAGTACATATATTATTTAAAATTACTTCATCTGAGATGCGTCTTCTACAGATATTACGGCCAAGTTGGACAATCTTTCATGGCTCATTGTTGATACGAAGTAATTTTTTATTAGTTTTAATCTTGAAAAGAATCTTTTGCCACTGTGACTGGCACTGTTATTAAAATTCGTTATGAAATTACCATACACGGGCATGTGGATGTTAAATTATTTAAAAATACAAATTCCAGAATTTTTGTTAAGTCGAGATCTAAATCTTTAAAAACGGACTGACAAATCTTCAGCATCTATATCTGACAAACCATTGTCAACAGGAAGTCTTTCCTTTAAATAACTTGAATTAAACGTAAGCTGGCGTTTATTTAGAACATTGCCAATTTTAAACAAAAAAATTAAATAGGTTGTTTGAAAAAATAACAAAGGAAAACTTTCTTATACTGTCATTAGAGCCTGGTCCAAATTGTAAAACTACACATTAACCTTGACACAGGTTTTCGGGTCCATTTCAAGTTCCTGGACTTCATCTTCATAATCAAAAGTTTTCTGAGTTTTTCGGTGCCATAGTGGTCTGTAAGCTCCAATCTCAGTTTCTGTTTCTAATTTTGCACCAATTTCTTTGGCATTACTTACTTTTGAAATCGGCTAAAATATCTAAAGCGACCTGCTTATTCACATTAACAGACCGAAGAATATTACTAACGAAGTTTACTTTTCTCAATACATGTTACCATACACAAAATGAGCAACTAAATGAATACAAATATATTTTGTCTGCTAGACATTACATGTCATATTTTGGTTTTCAGCCAACAGCAGAAGTGTCGATTAATTCGTATAAAGTATAAGAAAACACTGATAAATTATTATCTTTCAATTTCTCAATGTATATTAATGAAAATTTTCCTATAGATGTTACACATCTTAAAAACATAAGTGCAAATTTTCATGGTTCTAGAGTTTTTAAAATTCAAAATATAAAAAAATCACTAGTTAATAAATTTTAAGAGTAAAAATCTATTCTTTAGGCACCATTTTCTCTAACAGTATAAAAATTATTTCTGTTAAACTCTGTATGTGGTTTTACTTGTACGCTCCTGAGAAATGTGGTTAGAATCGCGTGTTTAGCTCAAATAGTTCGCATGTTATAATATTTGTTATTTCATAATTTTACCCTTTTTTGTAGCCGGCCGCGGTGGCCGTGCGGTTCTAGGCACTGCAGTCCGGAACCGCGTGACTACTACAGTCGCAGGTTCGAATCCTGCCTCGGGCATGGATGTGTGTGATGTCTTTAGGTTAGTTAGGTTTAAGTAGTTCTAGGAGACTGATGACCTAAGATGTTAAGTCCCATACTGCTCAGAGCCATTTGAACCATTTGAACACTGTTTTCTCTCACCAGCGCCTAATAATACCTTAAGTATGAACTTCGCCATTAGGCATCTGAACACGCAGTCCAGCATACACTCTAATTTGTAAGCTACAAGGTGTCTTACTAAGTCTTTAAAATCAGTTTAAGACATTTAGGCCTAAAGCTTTGAAACAGAAATCTTTTTCGTTACTTTGTAGATGACTTGATGAATTTGAGTATATTGGAATTAAAACACCCTCACACACAAAGAGAACAATGGTTTAAGGCCTCAGTCATGAAGTACACAAATGTAAACAAGCATAAGAAGTAGATGTGTCTCCAAAACGTACTGCAAACACGTGAAAAGTCGGCCGATTACATCAGGTGAGAGACTGGATGTTGAAGTACGATAGCTAAGCCGTTAGAAGTGAGGGGTGGAGGGGTGGGGTGGGGATGGGGGGCGAGAAAACATAGAAGCACTAATGATTAGGTATGGTTCTCGTTTGTACAGAAGAATGTGAAATTTAATTATGGCTGTGGTACACCGCAGTAAGTAGGAGAAAATGACCACTAGTGATCGTTGAGGCCGGTTGCAATCGGAAACAGAAGACAGTCGATTTGAAGTGCTCCGAATGGGGCCGACATGCAGAGCCGGTTCGACGGGCTTTTTCCGCCCCGTGCAATAATTTTAAGGGCCCCTTGTCTCCTCCCCTCACACGCGGACACAACTTTGTATATTTCATTCGCATTGTCATGCATCGTCTCGCCCTGACGGCTGTTTTATGTGAGTAGGCCCCATCACACGAAACAGAAGTGAAATGTTTGTAGTATAACACGTTTAGAGCTATCCAAAATTACAAAGTGGTATTGCCTGAGAAGTATATATGGGCATGACACTGAAATAATACATACAATGGATTTCGGCAGAGAAGTGGGCGACGTTTGGTGCTGAATTTCGTCGTCTCGTTTGACTCTTGATAAATTAAAAAAAAGCGTTTTGAGACTGTTGAGAATACTTTTGTTAATTTGTTTCACAAAAGTTTCGATTACTACATTAAACAATGAATGCAGCAAGTTGAAATATTCAGTGAAACCATCAGCACAGAAGTCTGAGAGAACTCCATCCTTACAATAATTGTAGCAGATCTTCCGGTTATCTCTAAAGAAATAAACTTCTTAGGGGTAGTGTCCTTCATACGAAATCTAAATGCTGTACAGAATGCGTATTGTCAACAACAACAAAAATTGATGCTACGATGTGACAGATTCTTTGAATTTTATGGAACCACAATTGCTAATCCGATTCAGGTCAGAGCTCTCCTCTTCAAAATTTTGCAGCTTCATTAAATTAGCTCCCATTGTGATTAGTTGAAAGGTTGTAGTTTATGAAAATATTAACATTCAGTGGGAGAGCGAATGGATGGGACTTTGCGAGAAAAAATGCTCCGGCTAACGATTCCTAAAGGCATCCGGCTGTTGAGGAGTGTGGGAACTTGAGAGGAATCATTTGTCCAATGTTACTACGTATGTTTTGTCGACCTGTCATACAATGCTGCCAAAATGCGCACTGGACCAGCGGCTGTAATATAAATCGCACACAAAGTAACAAGATTTTGTGAAAGCGCTTTACAGATCGTTCGTATTCAGTTGTATTACAGATATGCTATTAATTTACTTATCAGTTGAATACACTCAACACAACACGACTTCACCATACTGCATTAAGGCCGCAACTGTCAGATGTCAGAAGTAGCAATCAGTTGCAGATATAAGATAGTTTACTAATTTTACCAACATACATCTAACAGAGGTAGGAGGCTGAAGCCTATATTAATCTAGACAAGAAATTATACTTCGATCGTCACCACAAAGCCATTCTATTAATTAGTAAATAACATGATCGATCATACACTACATACAATAAGAAACTAACAAATGCAACGTATTTTACCTGTTATCCATCAGGGTATGGCTTTCTTCAGAATTGACAAAACAAAAAAGGACATGTAGAAATACAGTGCCTCAACATTACAAGAACACTACCAGACAGATCCATACATTGTGCTTATACTTACACTTGGTCGCTTGAGGCGGTTGGAGAGAAATCCCACACGTTTTGTGACCGTGATTAAACCTAAACACCACAGCTAGATTATCGTGAAACAAAGGAAACATTTACCACTGCATAAAGTAGTTTTGAAGTCCCGAAAACATAACAGCTGGTTTATTGCTTCCAAAGGATTCAGAAAATGATTGAAAAATAGATAATAATTATTAACTTTGGTAGAATTTTATCTCGTTCCTTTTTCTTCTTCTTTTTCGTATACAATTTTAGTGTGACCTGATAATTTCTTTTTCTTATGTTCATCGCACATTTTCAGTGATCAATAACAAACCAAAATTCAATTACGCTTATGTTATGTTTAGTCAATCCAACGGTGCCTGTATTTACACAGAGGATGCCGCGTGCAGCTTCACGCTTTCACCACTTTTTACTAAATTGCACGATCTGAGTATTGCGCCGGGATATTAAAGCTGCAGGTACTGTAAACGCACAGAATAGGCGACCAGCGGCTGGAGTATCGGAACCATTCGAAACCTTTCGGAACCGTTCGTGTCTTTTACTTGAAACTCACAGTAGTGTCAGTTTCTGTTCTGCTCATAGCATTAGGGCCTATGTTACAACAGCTTTCATTTAATTTCATACTCCTTGTTACAAAGAACTTCTTTTGCGGGTGACTATCTCAATTCTTCAGTCATCCATAGCACACGCAGCTCATTGCTTTTAACATGCGTGGTCACAAGCTAATGTTACTGCTAGGGGAAATTTATAGCACAGCAGCTCACCAGTGCAAGGCGCACATATCCGTGATTTATCAGCACTGGAAGACAAACAAGTAAGCATTCCCAAGAAATGGGTCACCATCTTCTCCTGTCGCTCACTGAAAGAAATGGGGAATGAATTCTCGCCCCAATCCCGAAATCCTACCAGTTTCAATCTTCTCTTTGTCTCACCAAACTAAATCACAGCGACAACCAAGGCCCTTTTTCTTGATGATACGTAACATTACGTATGCCGTAATAACTGGAGTATTAACAATATTTTTAAAATACCAGACACTAGAATATTGGTTCCCTTCATGTGTCAGTACAGGGTGAAAAGTATTTAAACCGACAACTCCGGGAGGTTGTAGGGGACATCGAAACAAATATTTTTCCCTTATGTCATTTTTTCCTATGAGGATTATTTAAACCGGTGGAGGCCGTATTACGCTCGTCAGTTGCTAGAGGCCGTATTACGATCTTCAGTTATAGGCAACTGCTGTCCACCAGCATAGTAGTGTATTGTTTCTGTTTACTAATGGAGCGATACACCTGAATTGTGTACACTGATATTGTTGGTGTGTACTACGTAGCACACCATAACAGACGAGCTCCACAGCGTGTTTATCAACAACAATATCCTAATCGCCGTATCCCGCATCATACGACCTTTGCTGCTGTGTACCAACGTCTGCGTGAGACCGGGTCATTTAGCAGATTACCTGGACAGGGAAGCCGTCGCACGGTAAGAACGCTGCAATTTAAGGAAGCAGTCTCGATGCATGTGGAGCGGGATCCTTCAATCAGTGCTGTTCTTCATTAATGTGTGGGTCGATGTTGTTGGGAACTGTTTAATTGGGCCGTATCTGCTACCTAGGCATTATTACAATTTTCTCGCTTTGCCAGAATTGGTGGAAGACGTCCCGCTTCCTTAAAGACAATGTATGTGGTTCCAACATGACGGGGCGCCGGCACATTTCAGTCGTCGTGTGCTTCGATTCGTGGACCGACGGTTCCCAGAAACGTGGATTGGCAGAGGTGGTCCTGTACCGTGGCCTGCTCGATCCCCAGATATGTCCCCTCTGGACTTTTTTGTGTGGGGCTAGATGCGCAACCTTGTTTACACAACTCCTGTTGCATCAGAAGAGGATCTGGTTGCCCGGATAGTAGCAGCAGCAGGAACAATTCAGGATACTACTGGGGTTTTTGCCCGTGTCAGACAGAACTTGATTCGATGGAGGCATTTTTGAAAATCTACTGTAATTGAAATTGGGTTGTGTTAATGTGTTGTCTCTTGGTCATATAAAAATGGAAAAGTGTTTGTTGGTTTAATTAATTTGCGACCAGAGAAATCTTCCTTTACCGCTTTAAATATTTCTCATACGGAAAAATGACATTAAGGAAAAATATTTGTTTTGATGTCCCCTACAACCCCCAGAGTTTGTCGGTTTAAATACTCTTAACCCTGTATAGATGGCGCAAGACAGGCTGTCCGTTTACACTGGGGAGTGATGGTCGGAGAGAATAACTATACTCTGTTCATAATACGAATTAACATCATGTAAACATTACTCTTTGTATTCCTCCGCGTTTGCTAGAACCTCAGTGGATTTCGTTTCACATGGAGCGAAAGCTAGGCTGTCTCGAATACAGTCAAGTACGGTAATGAATCATGAAATAAGGTTGTATACATGGAAGAACCCTGAAGATACTAAGTGGTATCAGATAGATTATATAATGGTAAGACAGAGATTTAGGAACCAAGTTTTAAGTTGTAAGACATTTCCAGGGGCAGATGTGGACTCTGACCACAATCTCTTGGTTATGACCTGTAGATTAAAACTGAAGAAACTGCAAAAATGTGGGAAATTAAGGAGATGGGACCTGGATAAACTGAAAGAACCAGAGGTTGTACAGAGTTTCAGGGAGAGCATAAGGGAACAATTGACAGGAATAGGGGAAAGAAATACAGTAGAAGAAGAATGGGTAGCTCTGAGGGATGAAGTAGTGAAGGCAGCAGAGGATCAAGTAGGTAAAAAGACGAGGGCTGCTAGAAATCCTTGGGTAACAGAAGAAATATTGAATTTAATTGATGAAAGGAGAAAATATAAAAATGCAGTAAATGAAGCAGGCAAAAAGGAATACAAACGTCTCAAAAATGAGATCGACAGGAAGTGCAAAATGGCTAAGCAGGGATGACTAGAGGACAAATGTAAGGATGTAGAAGCTTATCTCACTAGGGGTAAGATAGATACTGCCTACAGGAAAATTAAAGAGACCTTTGGAGATAAGAGAACCACTTGTATGAACATCAAGAGCTCAGATGGCAACCCAGTTCTAAGCAAAGAAGGGAAGGCAGAAAGGTGGAAGGAGTATATAGAAGGTTTATACAAGGGCGATGTACTTGAGGACAATATTATGGAAATGGAAGAGGATGTAGATGAAGACGAAATGGGAGATACGATACTGCGTGAAGAGTTTGACAGAGCACTGAAAGACATGAGCCGAAACAAGGCCCCCGAAGTAGACAACATTCCATTAGAACTACTGACGGCCTTGGGAGAGCCAGTCATGACAAAACTACCAGCTGGTGAGCAAGATGTATGAAACAGGCGAAATACCCTCAGACTTCAAGAAGAATATAATAATTCCAATCCTAAAGAAAGCAGGTGCTGACAGATGTGAAAATTACCGAACTATCAGTTTAATAAGTCACAGCTGCAAAATACTAACGCGAATTCTTTGCAGACGAATGGAAAAACTGGTAGATGCGGACCCCGGGGAGAATCAGTTTGGATTCCGTCGAAATGTTGGAACACGTGAGGCAATACTGACCTAACGACTTATCTTAGAAGAAAGATTAAGAAAAGGCAAACCTACGTTTCTAGCATTTGTAGACTTAGAGAAAGCCCTTGACAATGTTGACTGGAATACTCTTTTTCAAATTCTAAAGGTGGCAGGGGTAAAATACAGGGAGCGAAAGGCTATTTACAATTTGTACAGAAACCAGATGGCGGTTATAAGAGTCGAGGGGCATGAAAGGGAAGCAGTGGTTGGGAAAGGAGTGAGACAGGGTTGTAGCCTCTCCCCGATGTTATTCAATCTGTATATTGAGCAAGCAGTAAAGGAAACAAAAGAAAAATTTGGAGTAGGTATTAAAATTCATGGAGAAGAAGTAAAAACTTGGAGGTTCGCCGAACACATTGTAATTCTGTCAGAGACGACAAAGGACTTGGAAGAGCAGTTGAACGGAATGGACAGAGTCTTGAAAGGAGGATATAAGATGAACATCAACAAAAGCAAAACGAGGATAATGGAATGTAGTCAAATTAAATCGGTTAATGCTGAGGGAATTAGATTAGGAAATGAGACACTTAACGTAGTAAAGGAGTTTTGCTATTTAGGAAGTAAAATAACTGATGATGGTCGAAGTACAGAGGATATAAAATGTAGACTGGCAATGGCAAGGAAAGAGTTTCTGAAAAAGAGAAATTTGTTAGCATCGAGTATAGATTTAAGTGTCAGGAAGTCGTTTCTGAAAGTATTTGTTTGCAGTGTAGCCATGTATGGAAGTGAAACACGGACGATAACTAGTTTGGACAAGAAGAGAATAGAAGCTTTCGAAATGTGGTGCTACAGAAGAATACTGAAGATAAGGTGGATAGATCACGTAACTAATGAGGAGGTATTGAATAGGATTGGGGAGAAGAGAAGTTTGTGGCACAACTTGACAAGAAGAAGGGACCGGTTGGTAGGACATGTTTTGAAGCATCAAGGGATCACAAATTTAGCATTGGAGGGCAGCGTGGAGGGTAAAAATCGTAGAGGGAGACCGAGAGATGAGTACACTAAGCAGATTCAGAAGGATGTATGTTGCTGTAGGTACTGGGTGATGAAGAAGCTTGCACAGGATAGAGTAGCATGGAGAGCTGCATCAAACCAGTCTCAGGACTGAAGACAACAACAACAACAACGGTAATGAGGAAATGTTTTTTGCTGAGCGTTACGCTTACATCGACCCAGCGATAAAACTAGTCAACAGATGTACCGGAGCATTTACTTGGACAGCACTGGCCAGCTACCTGGTCCAACTAACCTGCAGTGATGTGAACAGTTGCAGTGAAGACGTAAAAAGCGACGAGCAGAGAACAATAGAGCCTTGAACGTCATATAATTTTTAAACGGAAGGAAATGAAGGTAAAACTCAGGCGATACGCTTTTTAGGTGATCTGACGGAAAACATAATATGCTCTCGATATCAGCTAACATTGTATTGTAATTAAAAACAAGAGTGATGGAAATCCCTGCTTTAACAAGTGTAATTTTTCTGCATGAACTATGTGCGACGTAAAAGCGTACTGTTAGGATTTCACCGTATAGTTAAACATTGAAGCCAATGAATGTGTTACAGTCAGTGACATTGTAATCTCTAAAATCCTTCCATATCTGACTCCAAGGAATATGTTTCAATAGTGCTACATTGATATCGAGGCGATCAGTAACAGAGTCCAAAGCCACCAAAAAATGCACATTTCCTTTTCCTCTTTCATCAGGTGCTGTTCTACGTTTCGCCATCGTTCGACAGCGACGTGTCACAAAGCTTGGTGCACTAGTTCCAGTACATTTAGCATCTTGAATGTCTTGTTATTTCTTTCGACAAATCCTTTAACTTAGCTCCAGATCAGTACTCTTCAGTTCAGACTGCAATGTGAAGGTGACAACTGTAAACATGCAGCATTTGTGCAGTTTGCTCGAAGCCATGAAAATTATTGTTTTCCGTGTTTCTACGACCCTTAACACTCTGGCTCGATTTGATTTTTCATTTTTCTCCAAAAAATTTAAAAATGTAATGTTTTATTTTCAACAATCTTTAACGATCTTTTATAAAATGAAGACTGTGTATTTGCAATGAAAACCAGAATATGCGTGTGATATGTAATTAGAAATTAGAAGAAGTCTTCTTTAAAAAAGTGATGGTGAAGTATGAGTTAAATACCGTACGTTTGATGAATTTCCTATGTAAATGATTTAGCTATTCAAATCGAACGAGAAAGAAAAAGGAAAAAGTATATTACGACGAATGTCAAACCACCGACCGCCAGCACATTCTTCTGTCAATAAGTGCGCCGGACGGTGTGGCCTAGCGGTTTCTAGGCGCTTCAGTCTGGAACCGCGCGATCGCTACGCTCGCAGGTTCGAATCTTGCCTTGGGCATCGATGTGTGTGATGTCCTTAGGTTAGTTAGGTTTAAGTAGTTCTAAGTTCTAGGGGACTGATGACCTCAGATGTTAAGTCTCATAGTGCTCACAGCCATTTGAACCATTTGTCAATCGGTGCCGCTACCGATTACGTCACTCAATTTATTAGAAAATGTTCCTCGCAAAACATCAAAGCTGATGTTTCTCTGTGAAAAACATTAAGAACAACTTGTTTCTAGCCATTTACGGTGTTTCGCGCGCTTGCTTCATTACGAAGAAGGAAGCAGTGCCACCCATTTTCACGGTTTGTGAGATCACCGAGATAATCACAGCACAAGTAGAGGCTGCGACTGTACACGATTTTGGAAATAAGAATTACGTAGCTAAAGTATGATTAAGAAAAAAAAATGATGGCTGTTACTGCATCAGAATGTCTTAAAGTTTCATTTACAGTACCATACTAATAAGATATCTAATACATAAATCAGACCTTATTCCAAGTACGGAACAACACCAGTGTACGAGAGCTACGGCTGCAGACCAATTATCGCGTCTGTGTTTGTTTACATCAGGTTTATTTCTATGACGAACGAAGTTTGCTTATTGATGGGCACCTGCGACCTATAACTAAAGATGTGGTCGAGGAGATGCTGACGTAATCGAGGCTCAGCGCTGCCAACCCACATTGGGGCACTGTTCGACGCCAAGCGCGCCTTGAAACCTTCGACTAATGGGGATATACTTCACAAGGAAGCAATGTAAATTTCTGAACACTTATTTTACAGCTGTTTGTCAGATACAGTACTCATTAGTGCCGAGGAACACAACGCAACACAACAGCGTTACTATTAGTACCTTCAAGAAAGTATGGTGCTACAACTGCTGGGTCCTTGAGGTCGCCGGTATTGGCGAAAAAGAGGACAGTCAATGCGAAGTTGTGTCTAAGGAACCGATATGCGGGGGAACCAGACTTCGGTATCATTGGACTATTACAGCGCTAATTATACGTGTTTATTGAAATTTTGCATTTTTCTCAATTTCATGCCATATATATTTGAGTAATGATTGTTAATGCCCATAGGCTAATTACTCAATTTCCAAAACGTTCGTTTCATTAAAAGGCTACGACAGTTTCACCTAGCCACAGTCGGGGCCTGTATACTTAGAGCCTATATGCTCCGCCCACATTGCACATTGCCCCTCTGCCCTCAGCCTAACGGTCCAACTGCCCGTTCCTACCCATCCTAGACGGCAGGAAGGCACAGAGCCGGAGCAGTCTGACATATCATCCAGGTAACGAGTAAATCACTACACTCGTATATTATGCAAATAACCTTGGGCAATTAATTCGCTTTCTCGTTATTTATGAAGTACTCTCAATACCTTTATGTTATTTGAGATCCATTTTAGAGTTGCAGGGAAAATTAGAGGTAGAAGTTAATAAAAGAATTAACAGTGGAAGGAAGGTGATTGGGATGCTCAGTTCAATCTTAAGGAGCATAAATGTAATAAACCGAACCAAAAAATGTTATATAAATCGATACTAGAGGGCGTAGTTATGTATGGAGTGGAGACTTGGACTACAAATCTGAAACACCTAATCAAAACTGCAAGCAGTAGAAATGGACTTCAGGAGAAGATCTACAAGAATTTCTAGAAAAGAGTAAGTAAGAAAGGACGAAATTATAAAGAGAATGGAAGTAAGAGCAAGAATACATGACGTGCGCGAGAATCGGCATAAATACCGCGACTGCACCTGGGCTCTTCAGTAGTTGTGTACTCACCTGATGATGGCCGGACGTCTCTGGGCCGAAATATCATGGCAGAATGTCGACGGGATCCGGCTGCATACCCGGAAATTATTAGAAGAACAAATACGCCGGGAAAATTTCAGAAGTCACAATACATGACTTGATGGACTGAAGGAAGTTGCAATGGTACGGGCATTTAAGAAGAATGGAGGAAGCCAGAATTCCGTAAACGTTCGTGGAATGGGAACCAGAGGAAAAGAAGAAAAGAGGACGCCCTATGACCATCTGGCTCGAAAATGTACGATTAGCAATGAGAAGACTTGGCGCACAGGAAGAAGATATACAAGATCAAAACACCTGGAGGACCATCTTGAGGATACAAATTAAAATCTAATCTAAAAGATGCAATAATTTCCGAGTATTTGTTACTATGGAGAAAAACCTTTGTAGAGATGAAAATCTCAATAAATAAGTAATAATGAAGTGTTGTAGCACAGTAAAATGCTGTATCTGTTTTTATGGAGTATAGGCCTTATTTATAGCATAATATAAGTAAAGCACTATCGCAGTCACACTGGAGTTGCAATCAGCTGACCATGTATCAGTAGTTGTGACGCTTTTTTTTTTTTTTTTTTTTTTTTTTATGACGCCTTGCGCTGACACTTCAAACCAAATGTTGCGAACACGAAATATTACTACTCAGAAGTAGCTGATAGCTGATTTGATTAATTATTCTGTGGGTTCTCCAATCTTGTTCGCAATGGCGGATCGGACTTTGTACGTATTAGAGCAAGCAGGCATTACATAATTACTACAATTAATAATTATCTCAATGATATGGCCATAATGGTGGCTGAACAGATCACATCCAAGTTGGCTAATTCTGATGATGAAACAAAATTCACCGACACGTTAAAACTACATATCTGGCATTAGTGTCACAAAAATGAAAAGTGCAATGCGATATGTCTACTTGATGCCAATTATTATTGTCATAAGTAATTTACCCATTGCCGTACGCCCTTACAGATACAGACAAGGAGGAGGTCAGGTAAGAAAGTAAGAGGAGAAGGAAGAAAGACAGCAGAAAGAAGTACCTGACGGCGAAATTTCCTTTGCACAGCTTTCAAATCAGATTCGTCAGTATTTCAATTCATATATCACGTGAGTCTCCCCTTCGTCATAAAAAAATGTGATGTTCGAGTTAACCATTAAAACTGTGCACGTAAAATAACTGGTAAAAAATATTGTCTCTCTTCACTGCCACCTTTACTCAGGCACGAAAATGATTACATTTATGTAGTGGAATCAACTGTAAATACCCTTCACTAAATCCCTGTATCAGAAATATTTAGCATAATAGATGGATTACAAAGTTTTCTCCATTACTGAAGTTAAATTCTTCTACCAAAAGATCTGGAACAACGTATTACAATCGGGTGTTAGCTGACAGCGTCCCCCCTTCCGGGCAAAGTCAGCTGAAAAACCTTGAGAAAAAAAAAAAAAAAAAAAAAATGCGGCGAGATCTTCAGACCTTACTGGATTCATACAAATGTTTAGGTGTGGGCTGTGTCCTTTCTTAAACACAGACAGATAGCCAAACATAAATTTTCTACCACATTTAGCTTCAAACTTACACCATTGTCTCTTTCGCTAAAAAAGTTTTAGATAAAAATAAGTTCTTTAATTTATTTCAACTGTAATGGAACTTCTAACTGGAATGCACTGGTGATGATTGCGTTGCCGACGACAGAAAGGTCACGGAGGACTGCAGGTCATGGACACGAAAAACAGACCGGTAAAAGTCCGCACCAGAATTTTATTTCTGAATAACCTATGTTTTTTGGTATTTGTTTGGTCTCTGTTATAACAGATGTTTTCTGTTTTCTACTAACAACCGAGTAAAAACCGAAATATCAGTTAGCGTAGCACCAGTGCTAAAATTTTCCATTTCCAAATAAATCTTTTTTTAAATAAAGGAGTAATTTTTATTCATAAAGTTTTCATTGATTTGAAATTTTGCGTTCTTATAGAAAATGGGAAAAGCGATCACTATTATTGTAATAACAATGCCGAGAGAAATGAGCGACAAACACGAGACATACTAAGTGGTACAGCATTGTAGAGGGAATGTCGTAATCTCCCTGTTGCCATATGTCGTGGCTCTAGGTAAGCGTATGTGCATAGTGTGCAAGACTCGTCCCCAACTGGCCTCTACGCTAGTTACTAGCTGTCTTCGCTGAACATCTTTCGTATTGCAAAACAGCACCAACGCTAGCTTGGAAGTATTTTTATATGGTGACGTGGCAACGAAGTATAATGTCTGCCATTTCTATGAAGTAATAAAAGAGGAAGGAATTGTGGGAACAAATTAAACACATAAAAAAATTCATTCGTAGCATACAATAAAAACAGCAAATGGCTGATCTTCTGCCTGTACGTACATAATATGCCTTTATCTGCTTGTAACCCTCGAAAACGGCCAAATGAATACGAAAAACAGAGTTCTTCAGCATCAGTTTTCACTCTTTAGCACTGACTATTCCTAATGCTGAAATTACAATTAGTTACACATTTACAATTTTCTTTTCTTGTTTTTGTGTTATTTGGATAGGAACACAGATCAGCATAAACTGTGCCCTCTCATCAACTATGTGCAGCAACGCAATACCATTCATTCATTTAGTGAGGAGTAATTCAACAACCATCATTATGCGAAATAAAACATTACAATAATCAATTCGTGCAGGTACTACGCAGTCTCAACGAAAGAAGACTGAGAAAAACCCGCAACACGGAATTTAACGGGGAAAATCCACGTATTTGTGACACACTCCTGAAATTCTACAGTGTGTTATTTGGTTATTTGTTCATTGGAGATAATTGGAAAATATTAATTAAAATAGTTTAACTGACAATTACCTGCTCGAGTTTCAAAACCACAACCTTTTACGTTTACTCACTAAGGAAGCAAGTAATAAATCAATAACTATTCGGATACGATATTATTCACTTACTACCTGCAAATATACGCACACATGGATTTTCCTTCACTCACTAATACAGCAAATGATAAAGCAGTAATTGTTCAGGTGTGATGTTATTCACGTACTACCTACAAATATGTACACAGATATTTATAGATAAGAGAAGTTAAAGGACGATGTTCTGTAATCTTTCACTTCCTTCTAAATTTTTGATTTTAGTATTTTCAGCACTTAGTTCCAAACTTTGCAGCTAGTAGAATGTCTTTAGCACATGAAGAATGATGCTAACATTTACTAATTACCACTAACGAAAAAATCCTATCTAGTTATTATTTACAGGATTGCATGCTTAATCAGTCAATCAATGTGAATATTTCTCCACCAGATCATTACAGAACTCAGGTTTTCCGTTAATATATTATCACTGTAGATTTCTACTACTTCTTTGTAGTTTCCTTTGACTTCCTAGAGAACAGCTCATTTTCAGTGATTACCATTAGTAAGAACCCTTTTGCTTATATTATTTGATTGTATTTGATTATATTGTCAGTTTAGTTAATTTATGGTAGCACAAAGTAAATAATAAGATACAATAATAGTCATTACTCATTACATGTATTTCCATATCTTACATCAGATTAAATGAGGTGGTGGCCTCTAAAGCAAAAAGAAATCCCCAAATGATTTACCACACTGGAATTTACCAGCTAGTTCTATTAGACATGAATCATTACTGTTGTAATTGTGAGGTGGTAAGATTGCTTTCAATTATATCGTGTAACAAGAACGCTTCCATATTACAGCTATGAATGAACGATACTTGAAGTTCTACCCTCAACGCTTCAGGTCAAATGACACATACTTATCTCAGCATTCAGCATAGTAACGCTTCCGCTTTTATGAGTATATGCCATAACATTACTTTTTTATCCAGTCCCTGAGAATGCTAGTATTTAGCCTTTAGTTGATGTGGACAAATTACCTGGCTCTACAGGAGACAGTATCGAATCTATTACTTACACATTTCACAAAAATTCTTATACACCTGGTTATTTGTTCATCATTTAAATTCCATACCAGGTGGAAGGTCGATTCATTCATCCATTCCTAGACTCCATCATCCCCTGCAAACTGATTGTAACTACCAATTAAGGCCATGCCAATCGACTCCAATTCGCTTTCATAAACATAACCTAATATTACAGTGCTCATAAGACATTTCTAGACTCACCATAAGAAATGCATTCCCGTTAATGCCCAGTAAATAGTTATTAGCGTATCCTAGTTATTTATTAATAATAATAACAGTCTCACCGGAGAACAGAAGTAAAACATCTCAGCTGTAGTGATAGGATATTACTTATTCCATGAAAGCAGAGTAATAGCTGTTTGCTTTTAATTCATTTTACTTCAGTTGTGGTCTGGAAGTACTCAGTGGTGCCTGATCGTACAAGGAATAATAATGACATCCCATAATAGTGCATCCTGAGGGTTGACTGGATCTTCCACCTTGATTAATTATTTGCAGGTACTGGTGAAAGTATTTTTCAATGTCCCTGTGGGAATACAGTCCTTTTAGGCGACAAAGACGCCTTTATCAACACCTCACTGAATTTCAATGAGGTCGGGTAGTTGGGTTACAACAAACCGGATGTTCCTTCTACTATATTGTATGGATTATTTACAGCAAACTTCATGAGAGAGTAACTATATGTGACACGAATAGATTGCTACTCGCACACCGATCAACAGGCAGGCACGACGAAAAGCTGTGTTCAGAAAGGAAGCAAAGCATGAGTACGCACTAATAAAATCATACACACAACATTCACATACACATCACCGCTCTCTCCGGCTCTTCTAGCCAGAATCTTTTTTAAAGGGGAAGGAAACCTGAACAATGAAAAATTATCGGCGGGAGGAATTTAGGGCATGGGATACTAGTGTTCCAACAACCAGCACGGTTGCGTAGCCTTGTGTTGTGCGGGGACGAGACCGTTGATAGAGTGCCTCGAATATCGGAGCATTTGCGGTTTGGAAGGCAATGAAATACAGGAAAGAAGTGAAAGAACGAACACTGTACGGCAAATGTAAAGTCAAATGACAGAAATAAAACCACTACGATATAAGTAAACAGTGCAACCGTAATTCATGTAGACAACAGAAAATATTGCTTGAACGGTTCCACTTACCAATGAAATGTGATTCCTTTCAACTTCAGACAACGATCGGATTGATTAATACAGCCGTAAACAATGCAAGCTGACGTTTTTGATGAAACAACTACGCCTCCTTTTTTTCTCAGTATATCCATTGTGGATGACGAACTCCGACTGTGATTTAAGTTGACGGTTTATCTGTTAATAATTATGCAACCAGTCCCTTTTATTTAGTTTTTTAATACTATTTACTCAACCATAAACATGTTTCCGAGCCACTGCAGGCTCATCAACAGATTAAGGTGTTAGAAAAACACTATGCTGTGGACTAAGTGTAGTTAGATGTACTGCTGATGCAGCTGGCGGGGAAATGAAAGAAATTTAGTAATCGGTGCCGAAACGTTTACGAAACCGAAAGTTTCTTATGTTTTAGGTACTTACAGTGCACTACCTTTTGGTGTCCATAATGTACATTAGTACATCTCTTCCATAATGTACATTAGTAACAGCATTTAGCTAGTGCTGCTAGATGATGATAATGATGAACCTGCAATGGCTCGAAGACATGTTAATGGTTGAATAAATCGTATCAAAAAACTAAAAAAGGACTGGTTGCATATTTATTACTAGATAAATCGTCTGTGCACCATTATAGCTTCCAATACGGTCGAAACTGGGCACAGGCACGTTAGAGTGACGTCATGGAGGCATACCATGCGGTTGAACCATGGAAGTACTATTGCGGTGAACCTAATGTTTCGGCCTACTTAAGATGGCGGACATCGGCTAAAAGTTTGTAACATAATGACAGCTCTCTTTACTTTTACCCCCATCGTTGTGGATGAAAAATATTTCTTTGACAACAAGAGCACAACACCACTACGAACTGTGCATGCTTAATCATTGACATTCGTTATCTTGCGTTCAGCTTAGTAAATAAGAATAAATGCAAAATTAATCACAGTTATTTAAAACAACTAAACCTCTACACTAGGTGGGACCCAAATCTACAGGGTGGTCCATTGATCGTGACCGGGTCAAATAACTCACAAAATAAGCATCAAACGAAAAAACTACAAAGAACGAAACTTGTCTAGCTTGAAGGGGGAAACCAGATAGCGCTATGGTTGACCCTCTAGATGACGCTGCCATAGCTCAAACGGATATCTACTGCGTTTTTAAAAAAATAGGAACTCCCATTTTTATTACATATTCGTGTAGTAGGTAAAGAAATATGAATCTTTTAGTTGGACCACTTTTTTCCCTTTGTGATAGATCGCGCTGTGATAGTCACAAACATATGGCTCACAATTTTAGACGAACAGTTGGTAACAGGTAGGTTTTTTAAATTAAAATACAGAACGTAGGTACGTTTGAACATTTCATTTCGGTTGTTCCAATGTGATACATGTACCTTTGTCAACTTATCATTTCTGAGAACGCATGCTGTTACAGCGTGATTACCTGTAAATACCACATTAATGTAATAAATGTTCAAAATTATGTCCGTCAACCTCAGTTCATTTGGCAATACGTGTAACGACATTCCTCTCAACAGAGAGTAGATCGCCTTCCGTAATGTTCGCACATCCATTGACAATGCGCTGACGCATGTTGTCAGGCGTTGTCAGTGGATCACGATAGCAAATATCCTTCAACTATCCCCACAGAAAGAAATCCGGGGACGTTAGATTCGGTGAACGTGCATGGTATGGTGCTTCGACGACCAATCCACCTGTCATGAAATATGCTATTCAATACCGCTTCAACCGCACGCGAGCTATGTGCCGGAATTCCATATGCTGGAGGTACATCGCCATTCTGTCATGCAGTGAAACATCTTGTAGTAACATCGGTAGAACATTACATACGAAAACAGCGTACATTGAACCATTTAGATTGCCATCGATAAAATGGGGGCCAATTATCGTTCCTCCCATAATGCCGCACCATACATTAACCCGCCAAGGTCGCTGATGTTCCACTTATCGCAACGATCGTGGATTTTCCGTTGCCCAATAGTGCATATTATGCTGGTCTACGTTACCGTTGTTAGTGAATGACGCTTCGTCGCTAAATAGAACGCGTGCAAAAAATCTGTCACCGTCCCGTAATTTCTCTTGTGCCCAGTGGCAGAATTGTACATGAGGATCAAAGTCGTCGCCATGCAATTCCTGGTGCATAGAAATATGGTACGGGTGCAATCGATGTTTATGTAGCATTCTCAATACCGATGTTTTTGATATTCCCGATTCTCGCGCAATTTGTTTGCTACTGATGTGCGGATTATCCGCGACAGCAGTTAAAATACCTACTTGGGCATCATCATTTGTTGCAGGTCGTTGTTGACGTTTCACACGTGGCTGAACACTTCCTGTTTCTTTAAATAACGTTACTATCCGGCGAACGGTCCGGACACTTGGATGATGTCGTCCAGGATACCGAGCAGCATACATAGCACACGCCCGTTGGCCATTTTGATCACAATAACCATACATCAACACGATATCGACCTTTTTCGCAATTTGCTAACGGTCCATTTTAACACGGCTAATGTATCACGAAGCAAATACCATCCGCACTGGGGGAATGTTACGTGATACCACGTACTTATACGTTTGTGACTATTACAGCGCCATCTATCACAAAGCGAAAAAAGTGGTCCAACTAAAACATTCATATTCCTTTACGTACTACACGAAGATGTAATAAAAATGGGGGTTTCTATTTTTAAAAATACGCAGTTGATATTCGTTTGACCTATGGCAGCGCCATCTAGCGGGCCAACCATAGCGCCAACTGGTTTCCCCCTCAAGCTTGACGAGTTTCGTTCTTTGTAGTTTTTTCGATTGATGCTTATTTTGTGAGATATTTGGCCCGGTCACTATCAATGGACCACCCTGTATACATTGAAGAGTCAAAGTACCTGCTACACTTGCCTAACATCGTGTAGGGCCCCCGCGATCACACAGAAGTGCTGCAACACGACGTGGCAAGGACTCGACTAATGTCTGCATTAGTGCTGGACCGAACTGACACCATAAGTCCTTCAGGGCTGTCCATAAATCCGTAAGAGTACGAGTGGGTGGAGATCTCTTCTGAACAATACGTTGCAAGGCATCCAAGATATGCTCAATAATGTTCATGTCTGGTGAGTTTCGTGGCCAGCGGAAGTTTTTAAACTCAGAAGAGTGTTCCTGGAGCCGCTTTGTAGCAATTCTGGACGTGTGGAGTGCCGCACTGTCCTGCTGGAATTGCTCAAGTTCGTCGGAATGCACAATGGCCATGAATGGATGCAGGTGGCGAGACAGAATGCTTACGCACGAGTTACTTGTCAGAGTTGTATCTAGACGTATCAGGTGTCCCAGATGACTCCAACTGAAGACACCCTCCACCATTACAGAGCCTCCTCACTTCATCACTACCTCGGAGGTGCTATGTCCCATCGCTCGTGCGCCGACTATAACACCACGTTCAGTCTCACTTAAATCTTGATGACCTGGCACTGTAGCAGCAGTAGCCGATCTAACAACCGCGCCAGACACTAGGCTGGTATTTAGTATTCCGATTTAATTGGGCCAACTAAATTATTTCCGTTCTGCCGATAGAACATACTTCGAGCAAGATCTTTAGTAATGAAGATTCTTTCTTGTGTTTTTCCATTCAATGAGGCCACTGTAATCCTGGGATTTCCACCCGTGTTTGTTAACGTTTTTTCTATAGTGCCCCGCATGTAAGTCCATTTTATGATTTTTTTATCACTTGTGTGCTCATGAGAGCAGATAAATTGTGCAAACTGAACATTTTACCTTAGACAGTCCCTGCACTTTTTCTCGTTTAAATGATTTTTTGCTTTATCCACTGTGAAAATTTCCTTCATATTCCACATCAGAGCTCACGGGGAGCACACTGATTTGTAGAGTGTCACTGGAAACAGCAGACAGGGTTTCTTTTAAGAGGGTGGTAACTACAGCATATGCCTAGTCAAGCAAGGAGAAAAGAAATGTTAGGGTACACAGTTAAGTTTGAAAGCATATAGGTTTCAAACATATGGGTCAAATGCATGTGGTTGAGGGGGAGATGGTTCTTCCAGGATTGCCAGCAGGTGAGAGTAGAGATGAGGCGAAACAAGAGAGTTCTGTTCAAGTAGTGATGGGGAAGAGGAGAGAGCACTTTTTTTGAGTCATCAGTCTTCTGGCTGGTTTTATGCAGCCCGCCACCAATTCCTCTCTTGTGCCAACCTCTTCATCTCAGAGTAGCGCTTGCCACCTACGTCCTCAATTATTTGTTGTACGTATTCCAATCTCTGTCTCCCTCTACAGTTTTTCACCTCTACAGCTCACTATAGTACCATGGAAGTCATTCTCTGATGTCTAAACAGATGTCCTACCATCCTGTCCCTTCTCCTTGTCAGTGTGTTCCTCACATTCCTTTCCTCTCGGTTCCTGCGCAGAACCTCGTCATGCCTTTCCTTATCATGTACCTAATTTTCAATATTCGCCTGTAGCGCCACATCTCAAATGCTTCGATTCTCTTCTGTGCCGGTTTTCCCACAGTCCACGTTTCGCTACCATACTATGCTGAGCTCCAGAGGTACATTAACAAAAATTTCTTCCTCAAAGTCAGGCCTATGAGGCCTATGTTTAATAGTAGTAGACTTCTTTTGGCCCTATATGCCCTTTCTGCCACTTCTAGTCTCCTTTTGAGATCCTCCTTGCTCCGGCCGTCGTTGGTTATTTTTCTGACCAGGTAACAGAATTCCTTAACTTCACCTACTTCGCAACCATCAATCCTGGTGCTATGTTTCTCGCTGTTCTCATTTCTGCTACTTCTCATTACTTTCGTCTTTCTTCGATCTACCATCAGTCCACATTTTCATTAGATGTTATGTAATTCTTCTTCACAGGATAGCAATATCATCAGCAAATCGTATTATTCACATCCTTTTACCTTGAATTTTAATTCCTCTCCTGAAGCTTTCTTTTATTTCCATCATTGCTTCTTCGATGTACAGATTTTACAGTAAGGGGGAAAGACTGCATCCCTGTCTTACACACTTTTCAAGCCGAGCTCTTCGTTCTTGGTCGTCCACTCTTATTATTCCTTCTTGGCTCTTGTATATATTGTATATACGGATATCTTCCTATAGCTTACCCCTATTTTTCTCAGAATTTCGAACATCTTGCACCATTTTACATGGTCGAGCGCTTTTTCCAGGTCTACAAATCATATGAACATGTCTCGATTTTTCTTTAATTTGCGTCCATCATCAACTGCAGAATTTCCTCTCTGCTGTCTTTTCTTTTCTGAAGCCAAACTGATCATCATCTGTCACATTCTCAGTTTTCTTTTATATTATTCTGATTAGCATCTTCGTTGCATGAGTTGTTAAACTGATTTTCTGATTGTGCGGTAATTCTCACACTTGTCAGTTCTTGCAGTCTTGGAAATTGTGTGGATGATATGCTATGTCCCAGACTCGTAAATTCTACACGTGAATAGTCATTTTGTTGCCACTTCCCCCAATGATGTTATCTGTCCCTTCTGCCTTATTTGATGTTAAGTCTTCCAAAGATCTTTTAAATTCTGATTCCAATACTGGATCTTCTACCTCTTCTAAATCGACTCCTGTTTCTTCTTCTATCACATCTGACAAATGTTCCCTCTCACAGAGGCATTCAATTCACTCTTTCCAATCATCCCTCTTGCACTCTTTAATGTTATCACCCTTGATTTTTGTGTCACCGAAGGTCGTTTTGACTTTCCTATATGCTGAGTCAATCCTTCCGAGAAATTTCTATTTCGATTTCTACACATTTTCCATGCAGCCATTTCGTCTTAGCTTCCCGACACTTCCTGTTTATTTCCTCCCTCGTTGACTTGTATTTCTGTGTTCCTGAATTTCCCCAAACATTTTTGTACTTCCTTCTCTCATCGAGCAACTAAAATATTTGTTCTGTTACTCATGGTTTCTTCGCAGTTAACATCTTTGTAGCTATGTTTTACTTTCCAGCTTCTGTGATTGCCCTTGTTAGAGATGTCCATTCCTCTTCAACTGTACTACCTACTGACCTATTCCTTACTGCGGTATCTATATAACCTTAGAGAACTTCAAGCGTGTTTCGTCATCCCTTAGTGCTTCTGTATCTTACTTCTTTGCATACTGATTCTTCCTGACTAATCTTTTCAACCTCAGCCTAATCTTCATCACTACTACATTATCATCTGAGTCTATATCCGGTGCTGAGTATACCTTACAGTCCAGTATCTGATTTCGGAATATCTGACCATGATTTAATCTAACAGAAATGTTCCTGTATCACCAAATCTTTGCCAGGTATACCTCCCCCTCTTGTGATTCCTGAACAGAGTATTCGCCATTACTAGATATAATCAGCACTCAATTAGTCTTTCTCCTCTCCTATTCCTTGTCCCAAGCCCACATTATCCTGCAACTTTTTCGTCTACGCCTACGCCTACAACGGCATTCCAGTCCCCATGAGAATTAGATTTTCAGCTCCCTTTGCGTATTGTATCACCCTTTCAATATCCTGATAGAGAGGTACAAATTGACACACATACTTGGAATGACATGGGGTTTTACTAGAACAAAAAAAAAACAAAGTTAAAAAATGTCCGACAGATCGCGCTTTACCTGATTAGAATAGCAATAATTAGCATAACAAAGTAAGACAAAGCAAAGACGATGTTCTTTACAGGAAATGCTCAATACGTCCACCATCATTCCTCAACAATAGCCGTAGTCGAGGAATAATGTTGAGAACAGCACTGTAAAGCATGTCTGGAGTTATGGTGAGGCATTGGCGTCGGATGTTGTCTTTCAGCATCCCTAGAGATGTCGGTCGATCACGATACACTTGCAACTTCAGGTAACCCCAAAGTCAATAATCACACGGACTGAGGTCTGGGGACCTGGCCGGCCAAGCAAATTAATGGAAATCGCATTTTAACATTGAAACAGCTAAAATACAGTGCTCAGAACTGGGTTTAAGTATCACTCAGAGTTCATATGCATCTAAGTTATAGTGGTGTAAGAATCACTGTCACATATTTGGAAATTTGTGGTAAGATCTTATGGGACCAAATTACTGAGGCCATCAGTCCCTAAGCTTACGCACTACTTAACCTAACTTAAACTACTTTAAGCTAAGGACGACACACACTCATGCCCGAGGGAGGACTCGAACCTCCGCTGGGGGGAGGGGGGGGGGGGGAGCCGCGAGGACCGTGGCTAGGCACCCTAGAGGCGCGGCTACCCTGCGCAGCTGTCACATATCGACTATATTGAAAGGAAACCTTCTTAAAGTTTCATTACAGTGCTTAATTGGAAGCTTTGTATGCCAGTAATACTAGTATCATAATGAAGGGGTGGGGAACAAATAACAACAGCATAACCAACTGTGCACTCAAATTTAGCTTTAAGGGATACTGGCAACATATGTACATAGTAGAGATAATAATGAGTAACATTCTTTAAACAATGTAAAACTTTGGAAAAGGTAGAGGCTCAGCCATTGAGTGTACATTTTGAGAGGCACATATGAGAAATTCTTTACATAATCAAAGCAAGAGATTAATAACGAAATATGCACTTTAATATGTATAGACTTAAACATGTTAAATGGAATGTAGACATAAGGCTACAAATGACATATCTAATATATCAACACATGATGGTTATGTACGTAATAACATTTAACATTACACAGTTTTAAGTTAAAAAAAAGAATATATGACCTATTGTTCATTAAAATAAGAATTACATCTTGGGAGTAGGAACATATTTTAAATAAAGGCAACGTGTTGACCAGAAGTCTATGTCAAATATAATAAATACACTCCTGGAAATTGAAATAAGAACACCGTGAATTCATTGTCCCAGGAAGGGGAAACTTTATTGACACATTCCTGGGGTCAGATACATCACATGATCACACTGACAGAACCACAGGCACATAGACACAGGCAACAGAGCATGCACAATGTCGGCACTAGTACAGTGTATATCCACCTTTCGCAGCAATGCAGGCTGCTATTCTCCCATGGAGACGATCGTAGAAATGCTGGATGTAGTCCTGTGGAACGGCTTGCCATGCCATTTCCACCTGGCGCCTCAGTTGGACCAGCGTTCGTGCTGGACGTGCAGACCGCGTGAGACGACGCTTCATCCAGTCCCAAACATGCTCAATGGGGGACAAATCCGGAGATCTTGCTGGCCAGGGTAGCGTGAGCGGAAGACGGCCTAACGGTGTGCGGGACCGTAGCCCAGCTTCATGGAGACGGTTGCGAATGGTCCTCGCCGATACCCCAGGAGCAACAGTGTCCCTAATTTGCTGGGAAGTGGCGGTGCGGTCACCTACGGCACTGCGTAGGATCCTACGGTCTTGGCGTGCATCCGTGCGTCGCTGCGGTCCGGTCCCAGGTCGACGGGCACGTGCACCTTCCGCCGACCACTGGTGACAACATCGATGTACTGTGGAGACCTCACGCCCCACGTGTTGAGCAATTCGGTGGTACGTCCACCCGGCCTCCCGCATGCCCACTATACGCCCTCGCTCAAAGTCCGTCAACTGCACATACGGTTCACATCCACGCTGTCGCGGCATGCTACCAGTGTCAAAGACTGCGATGGAGCTCCGTATGCCACGGCAAACTGGCTGACACCGACGGCGGCGGTGCACAAATGCTGCGCAGCTAGCGCCATTCGACGGCCAACACCGCGGTTCCTGGTGTGTCCGCTGTGCCGTGCGTGTGATCATTGCTTGTACAGCCCTCTCACAGTGTCCGGAGCAAGTATGGTGGGTCTGACACACCGGTGTCAATGTGTTCTTTTTTCCATTTCCAGGAGTGTAGAATAAATTGAGTGTTTAGCATACTCAATGTAAAACAACAGCAAAGAAGTTACAAACATTTTATAAATGTTTTTAATGTACTACGCTAATACACAGAATGTGGATAACAAACCATAATACAATGTATTTGTACCACACTCGTGTAATGAAGAAACCTAGCAGGGTGTATAAGAAAACTATGTGCAATAAAGGTCTTATTAACATAAGATATAGACATTGAAATACTAAATGAAACTTATCACACGTATGTCAGGCTACCTCTTTATATTATAAAACTAAACTATAAGATTTATCATGAAGGCAAGCCTAAGGGGCGGTTGGGAGGAGTAGTGGTATAATTCAAAAATACAGGGTAGCGATCGGAATCAGGTAACCGAAAGACCTCAGAGAAATTCTCAAAGATATCCTTATTTTCACATCTTTTTGTTCATTGAAAATTTGATCTTAATGCTTTTTCTAAGTTACAAAAGGTTTCAATTTCGTCCAAAAGATTCGTACTTAATCCCTTTTTTGCTTGATGTCGTATTTCCATATTCTCGTTAATGGTATCTATTGTGTGATTACAATCTTTAAGGTGGAAGTCTAGAGCTGAAGTGTATCCATGTATGTAATACAGCTGTGGGTTGCTTTGTTTAAAGAGTGTCTTGTCTTGTTCCATACATAGCTGCAAAAATACTTCCTCACTAAATTGTATATAATGTCTGATCTGTATTCCTCAGAACAACATATTTCGTTCCTTGAGCATAATATCCTACGATTCATGGTCCACTGCACACAATATATGATAACTGCACCAAAACTATACAATAGTTGCACCATAATAACCGATATTAACATCATAAGCCGCGCATTGTAATCCTAAAGCAAATTCCTCATCATATTGCATATGTGTCTCGCACATTATTTCCTAGATTCAACACTGAAATTATCACTCTTCAAAAATACTTAAGAAATAACACAACTAGCATCAGTCAGAAATTTCGCTAGTAAGTTACTGCCCATCAGAAATACCTTCTTGAGTTCAGAACATCTAATACGCAGTTTCTCATTCAAAATAAAGTCAGCAGGATCTACTTCACAAGATATGTACCTACAGAAAAAGTTATCTCATGCGCTTTCCTCAAAAATAACACAGTACTCAGTCTGGAAGAGGTAAAGCAAAATGTACGTCACTAGTTACAACTAGACATAAAACTTCATTATGAGTGCGGACTATCTTCTTGAAGAAAAAAAAAGAATATCATAACCAAGTCCACTCTGCCGGCCGCAGTGCCCGTGCGGCTCTAGGCGTTTGTCTGGAACCGCGCGACCGCTACGGTCGCTGGTTCGAATCCTGCCTCGAGCATTGATGTGTGTGGTATCCTTAGGTTTAAGTAGTTCTAAGTTCTAGGGGACTCATGACCTCAGATGTTAAGTCCCATACTGCTCAGAGCCATTTGAACCGTTTTGAACCAAGTCTACTCTGCCAAACCAAAATCTCAAAATCCCAAACTCAAGAAATAATATAACAGTACTACATTTCAATCAGATACATCACACAACACAAATCATAGGTCATCATTATTCTTTAAAATTCCACAATAAGTAGATTGACAGTAAGTGATACATTAACAGACACACTGATTAGTTGAAGAATATGAAGCTGAAAGCTAGTGTAAGAAAATGCACTGTAACAGCTGGGGCACCTATGCTCGCCACTGCCTATGATTACCAAAGGGCCTAGAATATTGTTCTTTATACACTAGGATGTTCGATACATGATGAAGACCTCTTGATTTATGTATGATTATGGTTTCAAGTTCCACGGTATTTGCATGTGCGATTCGCCGTATGCGAAAAGGACCTTCAGATACTAAGAAAAACTTGCTACTTAAAGACTTTTCTTTATGAAATACACGATGCAATTTCAGCAACCTTTGTGACCTGTCTGTAAACTCTTCATGTTCACTCGTGGATTCTGAAGCTTCTTCCTATTCTGTGCTGCTGTCTTGACGTTTTCCAAAACCAAATTAATTATTTCACATTATCTTCATCGTCGTTGTGTCGGGAAGGCTTCTAACTGATTTCTACGATCTTGTGATGGTTTATTCTTTAGTATAAGGAGTGGACCTTTGGAGTCAAGAGAACCACTTGTATGAATATCAAGAACTCAGATGGAAACCCAGTTCTAACCAAAGAAGGGAAAGCAGAAAGGTGGAAGGCGTATATAGAGGGTCTATACAAGGGCGATGTACTTGAGGACAATATTATGGAAATGGAAGAAACGTAGATGAAGATGAAATGGGAGAGACGATACTACGTGAAGAGTCTGACAGAGCACTGAACGACCTGAGTCGAAAAAAGGCCCCGGGAGTAGATAACATTCCATTAGAACTACTGACGGCCTTGGGAGAGCCGGTCCTGACAAAACTCTACCATCTGGCAAGCAAGATGTACGAGACAGACGAAATACCCTCAGACTTCAAGAAGGATATAATAATTCCAATCCCAAAGAAAGCAGGTTTTGACAGATGTGAAAATTACCGAACTATCAGTTTAATAAGTCACGGGTGCAAAATGCTAACGCGAATTCTTTACAGACGAATGGAAAAACTAGTAGAAGCCGACCTCGGGGAAGATCAGTTTGGATTCGGTAGAAATATTGAACACGTGAGGCAATCATGACGCTACGACTTATCTTAGAAGTTAGATTAAGGAAAGGCAAACCTACGTTTCTAGCATTTGTAGACTTAGAGAAAGCTTTTGACAATGTTGACAGGAATACTCTCTTTCAAATTCTAAAGGTGGCTGGGGTAAAATACAGGAAGCGAAAGGCTATTTACAATTTGTACAGAAACCAGATGGCAGTCGAGGGGCATGAAAGGGAATCAGTGGTTGGGAAGGGAGTGAAACAGGATTGTAGCCTCTCCCCGATGTTATTCAATCTGTATATTGAGCAAAGGAAGCAAAAGAAAAATTCGGAGTAGGAATTAAAATCATTGGAGAAGAAATAAAAACTTTTTCGTTCGTCGATGACATTGTAATTCTGTCAGAGACAGCAAAGGACGTGGAAGAGCAGTTGAACGGAATGGACAGTGTCTTGAAAGGAGGATATAAGATGTACATCAACAAAATCAAAACGAGGATAATTGGATGTAGTCGAATTAAGTCGGGTGATGCTGAGGGAATTAGATTAGGAAATGAGACAGTTAAAGTAGTAAAGGAGTTTTGCTATTTGGGGAGCAAAATAACTGATGATGGTCGAAGTAGAGTAGATTAAAATGTAGACTGGCAATGGCAAGGAAAGCGTTTCTGAAGGAGAGTAATTTGTTAACATCCAGTATAGATTTGAGTGTCAGGAAGTCGTTTCTGAAAGTACTTTTATGGAGTGTAGCGATGTATGGAAGTGAAACATGGACGATAAATAGTTTGGACAAGAAGAAAATAGAAGCTTTCGAAATGTGGTGCTACAGAAGAATGCTGAAGATTAGACGGGTAGAGGTATTGAATAGAATTGGGGAGACGAGGAGTTTGTGGCACAACTTGATCACAAGAAGGGATCGGTTGGTAGGACTTGTTCTGAGGCATCAAGGGATCACCAATTTAGCATTGGAGGGCAGAGTGGACGGTAGAAATCCCAGAGATGAATACACTAAGCAGATTCAGAAGGATGTAGGTTGCAGTAAGTACTGGGAGATGAAGAAACTTGCACAGGATAGGGTAGCATGGAGAGCTGCATCAAACCAGTCTCAGAACTGAAGACAACAACAACAAGAAGGAGTGGAAGTAAAGTTGTAGAATCATACGGTAGTTCGTTAATGATATTTTGAAAATCAAATGTACGTGAATCTCAATTTCTGTGTTGACGATAGCAATACGGTCTTTCATAATGCGTTCAGAGGGGTCACATAATTGCAAAAATAAATAAATAAATAAAATGTGATATCAATATTGGTCTAATTCTTCTGAGTTTTTAGCCATATGTTAGGACGAAATTGTCGGCCGTTGTCTGAAATTACTTTGTCGACGTGTCCTACGTTTTTCAGATAGTTCGTTACGAATGCTATGGAGGCAGATTTTGAAGTAGCTTTCCGTAAAGGTGTAAATGACACAAATATAGACGAAAGCTCAACTGCTACAAACAAATGAATTACCATGTTTAGATACTCTGCAAATCTCATTTAAGTGCCTGGCAGAGGGTTCATCGTACCACCTTCACAATTCTCTATTATTCCAATTTCGTATAGCGCGCGGAAAGAATGAACTATATCTTCCCGTAAGAGGTCTGATTTCCTTTATTTTATCGTGGAGATCGTTACTTCCTATGTAGGTCGGTGTCAACAATATATTTTCTAATTCGGAGGAGAAATCTGGTGATTGAAATTTCGTGAGAAGTTCCGTCGTGACGAAAAACACCTTTCTTTTAATGATGTCCAGGCCAAATCCTGTATCATTTCTGTGACACTATCTCCCATATTTCGCGATGATACAAATCGTGCTGCCTTTCTTTGAACTTTTTCGATGTACTCCGTCAGTCCTATCTGGTAATGATCCCACACATCGCAGAAGTATTCTAAAAGAGGACGGGCAAGCGTAGTGTAGGCAGTCTCCTTAGTAGGTCTGTTACGTTTTCTGAGTGTCCTGCCAGTAAAACGCAGCCTTTGGTTAGCCCTCCCCACGACACTTTCTATGTGTTTTTTTCCAATTTAAGTTGTTCGTAATTGTAATACCTAGGTATTTAGCTGAATTTACGACTTTTGGATTACACTGATTTATTGTGTAAGCGAAGTTCCTTTTAGCACTCGTGTGGATGACCTCACACTTTTCGTTATTTAGGATCAACTTCCACTTTTCGCACCATTCAGACATCTTTTCTAAATCGTTTTGCAATTTGTTTTGATCTTCTGATGACTTTGTTAGTTATCTGCGAACAACCTGAGACGGCTGCTCAGATTGCCTTCCAAATCGCTTATACAAATAAGGAACAGCAAAGAACCAATAACACTACTTGGGGAACGCCTGAAATCACTTCTGTTTTACTCGATGACTTTCCGTCAGTGACTACGAACTGTGACCTCTCTGACAGGAAAGCACAAATCCAGTCACATAACTGAGACGATATTTCATAAAAAATGTTTCAAATGGCTCTGAGTACTGTGGGACTTAACATCTTAGGTCATCAGTAGCCTAGAACTTAGAACTACTTAAACCTAACTAACCTAAGGACATCACACACATCCATCCCGAGGCACGATTCGAACCTGCGACCGTAACAGTCCCACGGATCCGGACTGCAGCGCCTAGAACCGCCGGCTACCGCGGCCGGCGATATTCGATAAGCACGCACTTCACCACGAGCCACTTGTGTGGTACAATGTTAAAAACCACCCAGAAATCCAGAAATACGGAATCGATCTGAAACCCCTTGTCAATAGCATTGCAGCAAAATGCTAGCGGCGGCTGATTTCCTTAGATTCACAGAAATGATGGGAAGTAGAGGTGATCTGTGCGTAATGGTAGATTATATTCCCTTTAGGCTCAAACTGAATTTTGAGAATACAGAACGATTTTTTTTTCTTATTGTTGAAGAAACATGTATGCCATAATTCAACTGCGAGAATATGTTCGTGATGGAAACCATCATTTTTGTCAACGGATGAGTTTTCTGTCATAGTATAGCTCGCATTCCATTCATTGTGTCTGGCGAACACATCATGTTCACGAGAAAATCATTGAAGCTACTAACACTACCGCAACCGAGCTTTTCTTCGATACTGGCAAGCTGTTCCTGGCTCCTGTATCTTTCTTAGGTCACGTTTGTTTAGCTGATTTCCAGTTTCTAAGGACATTGCTATTGTAAATGTCAAAAAAGACTGCCACCAAATAGCTGCTCATATATGGTTTCATGCTTTTAAACCAAAGTCTCTCTTGAAGAAACTGAGTGGAAAGAGTAATTTCCAAGTGGATCACGAAATGCGACGCCTGCGCGAAAGACACGTGACCTCACGGGAATGTGAGCGATGGTCTGTGGAGCTGTAAGGCATGCTTAGCTTTTGTGGAGGTTTGAAATTATGCTAGGAAGTCTTCCCAAAGAAAGAACCTGTATGGATTTCGTATGCATATTCCATTGCGTGCACCATGGCATCACCAGAAAACGAGCATATTGCTGAACACCTTATCCACCAAATCATTTGTATAAATGGAAAATAATAGGGGCCCTATCATACCTCGCTGGGGCACTTCTGACGATATCCTTTTCTCTGATGAACATTCACCATCGAAGACAACGTACCGGTTTCTGCAACTTAAGAAGTCTTCGAGCCATTCCACACATCAACTGCAGTCAAAACCAAGGCAAAAGCGGCTGCTTTTGGAGTGGTGCTACGACCGAGAAGGATGGATTGCTGACGAATCCTGATGCACTGCGCTCAGCACATGTTCATCGAGAACGTGAGCGAAGTTGGGAGATATCTCATTCTCCCAGTATTTTTCGGAAAGGCTTAGCAGTGTTACTCCCAGAGTAATGATTTTGGGAATCATTGTGTACGACTTCAAGTCATGGTGGTAATGTCAGTGTAAAATCTGAATGCACAGCTGTATGTCAGAGACATCCTGCATCCTCGTGTATTATCTCGCACATTCCGTGTTAGATCTCTTCATGTGCTCCCCTCTACTACCTTCAGGGATCACATCTCTGCTGCTTGCACTTTAGCGTCATCTTCCTTCTTCTTTATCCAACTTTCACTTCAGTACAACATTAACGACATCACCATAGTTGTATCAAATGCAATTTTTGTATTTTTTTGGGGGGGGGGGGGGTTATTTTTAAATATTTTATTCAGTTTCCCAAATGTTGTAATGAATTTCTGCAGCTTCTCATCTATATGATTGTCATAAATGTAAATTGTGTGTCACACCACACATATTTAAAATATGGCATCTGTTTAATTACTTTCTTGTTGATTACGGTTTTCAACTGTTGTCAATATTTACAGAGGAAGGTCGTAACTTTATTCTTATGTACTGAAATTTTAGAACTGTATTACGTTCACACACTGCCTAACAAAAAGAAGAAAAAGAAGAAGCACCCATACCTCGCTGGGGCACTCCTAACGATATCCTTTTCTCTGATGAACATTCACCATCGAAGACAACGTACTGGTTTCTGCAACTTAAGAAGTCTTCGAGCCACTCACATATCTGTGAACCTGTTCCATACGGTAGTAGCTTCTTTAACAGCCTGCTATGCGGCGCTGTGTCAAACACTTTCCGGAAATCTAAAAATATGGTATCTGCTTGTTGCCCTTCATCCATAGCTCACAGCGAATCATGTGAGGAAAGGGCAAGTTGAGATTCGCACAAGCGATACTTTCTAAAACCGCGCTTATTGCTAGACATAAGCTCCTCGGTGTCAAGAAGATGTATCACATTCGAAATGAGAATATGTTCAAGGATTCTACAGCAAACCGCTGATAGATGTATTGGTCTGTAGTTTTGCGGGCTCGTTCTTTTGTTCTTCTTATACACGAGATAACAAGTACTCAGTACAGTCGCTTGGGACTTTGCGCTGGACTAGAGATTCACGATAAGTTTGCTATGCAAGGAGCCACTGCCACAGACTAGTGTTTGAAAAACAGAACTGGGATTCCATCATGCCTGGTCACATTTAAATTACTTCAGTTGTTCCTCTACGCCGTGGATGCTTTTTACTGTGTCGTCCATATGGGAATCTCTACGATGGTCAAACGATGGTATGTTTGTACGATTCTCCTACTTGAACAAGTTCTTGAAAGCGAAATTTACAATTCTGGCTTTCGTTCTCCCATCTTCAACTGTCATGTCAGATTGGTCAACAAGCGACTGGGTGGAAGCCTGGAGTGGATCGGATCGGACGAGACATCGCGTCTGAACCTCATGACTGCTCGTTCTGCAGTGATGCGGCAGAGCAAACGACTTTGATCGGGCGCGCAGTTTGGTGGGATCCGAAGGTACCCGAAGTGCTTTGTCTGCCTTTCCGTTTATCTGTCGTTCCTAGTTTTGCTTATCATTATGACTCTTGACATCAGTGTGCGATAGCCTGCTATTGTCTGTATTTGAATATCAAGGAAATGTAATGCACAGTTTTTGTAGTACTAATGATAGAAAACTAGCGTTTTCGGCGCTGCCCCTGGACACAGCAGCCAATCATGATGACGAACTACAGTTCGAATGATATTTCCCACGAAAATAGTACTGGTCGTACCATCTGATACTGGAGCTTAACACTATTTATTACATCTTCTTAATGCTACAGCCTCAACTGCTGTGAGGTTAATGTCTTGGTCCTAAATATGATGGCTGCTAAAGCCAGAAATATTACACTAACATTGTAGAAATAGAAGTATGTGACTCTGTTATTCACTCTACCTTACACAAACATGGAAGTATTTTGTCATCTGGCCGTAAATGATTTCTATCTCGGCATTTGTGCGCGAATTGTAGTTCACAGAACAAAAATTCTCTGTAGGAACAAATCCATAGAATGCAAAGAACTACAAGCATAGAGCAAGTGGAAGCTTGAACTGGGCTACTACTGTATCCTGTAGAGTTAGTCAGTTGGTTAATTAGTTTGCAGTTCTATGGATCATTTGTATGATTAATCGTAATAAAGTTGAATGAGTCATTTTACATTCACATTACACATTCATGTGTAAAAATGGCTTTATTCTTTATTTTCAATTTACTTTTTTATAATTTTGTTTATACAAATGTAAATTAGTAATTCTTATGCATCACCTTTTACACATTACAAAACCAAAATCTACAATACAGAAGGAATAAGTCACGTTAGCTATTTTTGTTTTTGTTTCCAGAAGCTGTCTTACACGTTCTTGTAAACACGGTGTCACTGATACATTGAAATAAGGTCGTGCCAGCCTTCATAGAAACTGCGCTCGTTTCCAGCCAGTGCAAGCTAGGAGCTGACCCTGGTGAAGTAGGGCAGAGTGTTGAGAGGCGCAGGGTAGGCGTAGAGCCAGGTGGGGCCCCGTATGGTGGGGTGCTCGGGGTCCACCTCGTCCCGCCAGTATCCCTTGGGCAGGTAGATGTCGCGCCTCGTGGCCGTGCGATACGTCACCGGCGCCACCAGCAGGTCGTCGCCCAGCAGGTACTCTGCACGGGAGGAAAACAAAGCGTCACCACATGGCATACCTCAGTCGTCTGACAGGTTCATTCCGTGTTACATCTCTTTTTGTACTACCCTCTACTCCCCTCAGGGATCACATCTCTGCTGCTTGCACTTTACCGTCATCTTCCTTCTTCTTTATCCAACTCTCACTTCAGTACAACATTAACGACATCACCATACTTCTATCAAGTGCAATTTTTGTATTTTTTTGGGGGGGGGGGGGTTATATTTAAATATTTTAATTCAGTGTTCCAAATGTTGTAATGAATTTCTGCGGCTTCTCATCTATATGATTGTCATAAATGTAAATTGTGTGTCACACCACACATATTTAAAATATGGCAACTGTTTAATTACTTTGTTGTTAATCACGGTTTTCAACTGTTGTCAACATTTACAGAGGAAGATCGTAAATTTATTCTTATGTACTGAAATTTTAAAACTGTATTTCGTTCACACACTGCCTAACAAAAAGAAGAAAAAAAAGAAGCACCCAGAAGGTCATAAATTTATTTTTAAGTAATCAAATTTTAATGTTATATTCTATACATAGACAGCCTGAGACAAAATGTAAAACACATGCAACATCGCAGGTTAAGAGGATACATGTCGTTATTTTAATGATTACAAAATTCACTCAAATTTACAAAGAAATGCGAGTGTGAACCATCTAATCAGTGTGACATTGCACCCCCTTTGAGGCGAATGCATTCACTGATTCAGTTGGCTCTACTGAGTCAAGCTGACAGACATCTGTTGTAACTGGACCCTAATATCCTCAATACTGACACTGCGACGATGTTGACTTCGGAGCTCGTTCCACACATATTCTATCGAGGCCAAATCTGGGTGTGTTTCTGATCACAGCAGTAGTTCAACAACAGTCAGACAATCCGTAGAATCACTTGCCATGTGTGGACGTGTATTCGTTTGTTGAGAAATTAGTACTATAACACAGTCACATGCGACGTAATACACGAGGATGCAGGATGTCTCTGACATACAGCTGTGCCATCAGATTTTACACTGACATTACCACCATAACTTGAAGTCGTACACAATGATTCCCAAAATCATTACTCTGGGAGTAACACTGCTATGCCTTTCCGAAAAATACTGGGAGAATGAGATATCTCCCAACTTCACTCACGTTCTCGATGAACATGTGCTGAACGCAGTGCATCAGGATTCGTCAGCAATCCATCCTTCTCGGTCGTAGCACCACTCCAAAAGCAGCCGCTTTTGCCTTGGTTTTGACTGCAGTTGGTGCATGGAGTGGTAATTTCCTATTCTACCTGCTGCTGGTCTCCAACCATTGCAGCAGGATGACGCCGAATTACTTGTTTTCGGATGGGAAGTGCAGATGTGAAGGGGTTATGATGTGCTTTGTACACAGGACGGCGACCCTGCCTCCTGGTGACCAGACGAGATGAAAGAGAACCTTAACAACGAGTTATGCCTGCTCTCAATTTTCCACACAGTGCAACACTGGACCAGACTCAGATCCGAATGGTAAAAAACTCTCGATATTGCATGATTAGACAAGTTGGCCAAAAGAGACCCACAATGAAGCCTCTTTCAGATTCCGCCATGTGCTGAAAATGGTGTCTCACCCAACTATGGCCACATCTGGATTTTACAGAGTGATCACTCATCATCTGACACTCATCACACGAATCATATGCCCTATCATACCTTGTAGGAACACTAAACATTCACAGGGAATTGCAACTCTTAATCATATTTTTTTTCTCAGTGTACTTGGTTCAGCAGATGGTCTCCACTTTCATGCATTATTACTTTATCACATACACATAGTAATGCTCTTAGTATGCTTGACCAATTTAATTCCTCAATAATTACCTGATTTTCAGTTTTTGAGGGCATTGTTAATGTAAATGTAAGAAAAAGGGTTGCCATCAAGTAACTGTTCATATATGGTTTGCTGCTTTTAAAGGAAAATCTCTTTTGAAGAAACTGAGAGAATAGAGTAATCTCCAAGTGGATCACGAAATGCGACGTCCGAGAGAGAAATATGTGACCTCACGAGAATGTGAGCGATGGTCTGTGGAGTTGTAAGGCATGCTTAGTGTTTTTGAACGTTTTAAATTAAGCTAGGAAGTCTTCCCAAAGAAAGTCGTCAAGAACTGCATACTCCTTTGCACACAATAATAATGAGAAATGATCCGAGACTTCGGCAACAACAGTGCAGCCACGGATACAGACTCTGGTATCTACGAAGACTTTTAACATACCGTGTGTATTCACTGTAGATCACTGTGATGAGAATGTCGCGGGGTATCTGTTCAAGTGTGAGATTGCCTCAGTAACATGTTCGTTCGCGTAAGAAGCATACGTCGATGGTTAGTCGCCAGAGAAATCGTAACTAAAAGATTGGGAACTAAGATCATAAAATACGAAACCGTGCCTGGAATAATTCTAAAGACAGAACACGCGAGAGAAAGCTGTTCGCCATACCGTCGCTGATCTGGAGAGCGGTGGAGTCCGTCGGGTCGAGCCACCAGATGGGCCGGTTGACCGGAGTGCCGTCCTCCACTGCCTGCTTCATCAGCTCGACGATCTTCGGACCGTACTGGGCGCGCAAAGCACTCAGGTTGCGCGCGAGCTCCACCGTCTGTAAAAGTATCACAAGTCACAGCCGTGAGCCGCCGTTTTGAAACTGAACTCATACGAGCATACCTTACAGTCTTACTATATAGAGATTGGCTTAATTTGTCGGTTCTTTGTACGTCACTGTTTGTATGAACGCTGCTAAGCGATATTTACTGTAGAAGTGTCCTTTACAAACACGGAGAGCCATGTACAGTACGAGCACGGCACGCACCTCGTTGTCGTAGTCCCAGGGCACGGTGCGGAAGTGGAGGGCGGGCATGAAGGTGCTGGCCTCCAGCCAGCGGATGTACAGCTCGCGAGTGGCGATGACGCCCGTCTTGGTGCTGCCGCCCACCCTTTCCGGCATCACGAAGGGGTAGCCCTGCAGGCTCATCTCCAGCAGCTTGGGCAGCAGCGTCTTCAGGCCGTTCTGCGTGCTCCACGCCGTGTCCACCGCGTCCATGTGGAAGAAGTTGGGCAGGCGCTGGCTCTCGACGCCGGACCGCAGCCTGACCATGGGCCCGAACTGTGCCACTGCCTTGGCGTACGCGTCGGTGTAGACCACGGGCGTCCTCTCAAGAGGTGTCAGCTGTGGCGGCTGCGGCAGGTAGCTCGTCTCGCCGAAGTCGAACATGAACGAGTCCACGCCCGTCTCGTTGCGGAGCGCCTGCAAACAGATTACAAATAAAATTCCGTACCTGTGAGGCAAAGTAAGTGATACATCCTGACTTGGAAAGACTGATTCTGGGTTGGTACGCCCCCGTGAAGTAAAAAGGCTATTCAATCGATAATGAGACACAGAAACTTTCATATCATCGCACACTCAGCTGCAGAGTGAAAATCTCATTCTGGAAACATCCCCCAGGCTGCGGCTAAGCCATGTCTCCGCAGTATCCTTTCTTTCAGGAGTGCTAGTTCTGCAGGTTTGCAGGAGAGCTTCTGTCAAGTTTAGAAGGTAGGAGACCAGATACTGGCAGAAGTAAAGCTGTGAGAAGCGGCCGTGAGCAGTGCTTCGGTAACTCAGATGGTAGAACACTTGCCCGCGAAAAGCAAAGGTCTCGAGTTCAAGTCTCGGTCGGGCACACAGTTTTAATCTGCTAGGAAGTTTCAAGTGTGTAATATCTAAATAAGTGTCGATGAGTTTTGCTTTGCGTTAGTCTAGAACTTTGAGGAGTTGTTTCTTGTCTCCTGTTTCTTGTAGGACCATCTCATTCATTATTCGATTAGAATTCAGGGTGAAAGAACGTCAGTAATGAGAGTTGCAGATGAGTTTGTTATTCTGAGTGAAAGTCAGAGGGAACTGTAGGAACTGTTGGCTGAAAAAAAAAACAGTTTAATGAACACAAAATGTGGATTGAGAGTCAACCGAAGAAAGATGAAAGTAATGAGAAGTAGCAGAAGAGAGATTACCGAACATCGAACATCGAAATTTCCAACCACAAAGGAGACGAAGTAAAGGAATTCAACTACTTTCGAAATGGATAGAGTAAGGAGGTCATCAAAGAAATAGGCTGCTGCAGGGAAAGACGGCACTCCCGAGTAAAACTATTGCACTAGTATCAAATACAGCCACAATTTCGGGATAAGCATCGTGAGAGTGTATAATTAGGCCACTGTAATGTATGGTAGTGAATCATAGCGTATGTGAAAAACTGGAGAAGGACAGAATCGGAGCGTCTGTGATGCGGTGCTCTATAAGGATGTCGCAAACAGGTGGACTGTTAAGATAAAGAATAAGGAGGTTGTCTGCAGAATCAGCGAAGAAAGGAATATGTGGAATAGGATGACAGGAGGAAGGAGAAGGGCAGGATGGTAGGACAGTTGTGTACAAACGAATCGAGTACATTTTGTTATATTTGGTATTACTTTCCTGATGTATTAACTCGTTCCATGGCCATAGAGATTTGCTCCTCAATTAAATCCCATGGAAGTAGACATGTGAAGTAACCAAAAGAAATAAAATGAGAGACATGCATGACAGTAGTGGGGACTCTAGAGGAAAGTACTGTAGGCGAAGACATCGGCTGGTCTGCACACAATAAATAACAGATGACGTGAGGTGGAAGTCTTGCTCCACCAACTCCTCTGACTTTGCAGCTCGCTGATCAAACATGTTAAAAGACTAACGATTACCAAGAAATCATCATCTATTTCCATAAGGCATATGTATGTTTTATCAGAATACATACAAGCAATCTTTAATTGCTCATTTATAGCATTTCTTCTGGGTACAGCTCATACATTGTTCGCTCAGTGCTGTAAACAACTCACTGAGGTATTCCTAACAACGTCATTCGCTAGCATGCATTTGGAATGTCGTAAAGCAAAAGGATAAGCTAACCCGAAAATTACACTAATAGACAAACAGCAGCAGTTAATTTCAAAGTTACTATGAATGTGATGCTCCCTGTTGATTTCTTGTATACCAGTCGCTGCATACATTCATATGTATATGAACTCATTTTAAATTTAATGAACCGATGGCAAATACTCCTAAGTAAGTAAATAAAAGCTTAAGAACCAGTTCTTGATTCATAAATCATCTAACCTTTCTTCTTTTGTACCACACTCTTGTGTGCTTAAGGTTATGGAGGTGAGCTACAGATGAAATTACTGCATCCCTGCTCTGTGTTAAACGTCAAATATCCCAATTGCTCGTCATATGAACTATATCTACGGGCTACCTAGACACATGAAAAGGATATATTGTAAATAGCAATCCGTTTGTAAGCTACTTATATTTTTTTGCAGAATGCATGTCTAAAACCCTTTGAACAACCAAAAGTGAGTATTGTTCTTTTTTCAGTATGGATTGGTGACCTGCAGATCAAATTACTGCATCCCTGCTCTCTGTGTTAAATGTCAAATATTAGAATTTCTCCAACCGATTGGTCCTACAGTATTTACATAGAGTTGAACTTTGTAACTGATTTCTATGCCATAGACAATAGAATTTCTAACGAATGTACTCACCGCAACTCGATCAGTCCACCAAGCTACCGCATCAGGATTGGTGAAGTCGATAATGCCGGCCCATCCACCCCACCAGCGAGTACTGATGCTGCCATTGTCATTGCGCACAAAGTAACCCTTGGACTGTGCCTCAGAGAAGAAGGGTTCGCAGTCACTGTTTATAAATGGGTGTATCCACAATACGACAGGGAATCCCAGTGCGTGGAGGTCGTCCACGAGCGCCTTCATGTCGGGGAACTTGGTGGTGTCCGGGGTGAAGCTTCCGCGGCAGCTCTCCCAGAAGTTGGCTATTTCGAGAAGGCTGTAGCCGAACCCGTGCTCGATTATGCCTGCGGCGCGCTCTCTCACGTTCTGCTCGGGTGGCCCCACTTCCCAGAAAGGCTGAACACCCAAGCTTTCGTCTGGAATCGCCGTAGGCTTGCCGAGGTACTTCTGGATACCGACCAAGTGCGCCTCCTTCGCATCACCGTACGTACACAGCTCGTATTCCAGCACGTTGTCGCTTCGGTCCTCTGGGTAGGGAGACGCGTTCTCGGCACTGAAGCACAGTTTATTGCTCGTCTGATTGCTGTTTTGGTCGACGAAGAGAGGAACGTTAGTGTGAACGTGAACGAGTCTTCCGTCGGAGAAGACCCAGTAGCGCGTAGCGATGGTGGCGTGGTCCGTATGTTCGGCGACGTATGCGTAGTGCTTGTACACGTTGTTCTCGATGGGCCAGGTGCGGTAGGTCGATTCGACACCACCGTAGATGTGGCTCCTTAGGTGCCGCTGACACATTGTGATTATCTCACTCGGATTGTCTTTGGTGTGCCGGACCCAGAGACATTCGCCCGACCTGTCTTGGTGCCGGACGAGAACTCTGGAGGCACCAAAGTCGAAGGACTCCTCGTTTCCACGAGTCTCATGGCGTGGAACTGCAGACCGCTGGTTGCTGGAGGCTTCGATGTATCCCACTTCTACCTCGTCTCCACCTGAAACGTGCAAGCAGATAGGTGCTGTTAGTGAACTTACGACAGTAAGTAATGCATGAAATAACTATCGTAAAATAATAATATACGCTGTGATGCAATGTTTTAATTATGTAGAAGAGTAGATAGAACGTACATAGTCTTCAATATTCAAACATGGAAACATGTAGCTTAATTGTAACATGTATGTGAGTCGACTGCAGTGACCTTGGCTGGCTTTCCTGTACACCATTGTTTCTTAGTGTTAGACCAGCCATTTCCGCTATCAAACAAGGAGTGTACTACTATTTTTACAACCCTGCATATGTATCCCTGCGCTTTCTTAACGGCAATGGTACTCACTAACGAACACTATAATGTGACGTAACGTAAGTAAGAGCACGTAAGTAAGAGCACAGAATGGGACGACGATCGAAGTAACTTCGCCAGAGGAAATATCTTCTTGTGCATGGAGTTAACATTCTCAGGTTTGTTGACCCACATTCAAGAGCCGCTTAATACCTTGCATAAATACAAATAGCTTTGACAAAGGAAAAATATTCTCTGCATAAAAGACATGAAAGGTTTTTTTAAGATTCAGTCGATTCCCAGGTTCAACGTTCGTAGTGACAAAAGGTTGTAACTTACAAGATAATATCAATCTGAATTGTCTATAGATGGATTCTGAATCTAAACTTTACTTCTTATGTTATTTAATGTTAGCTGTGTTTGAGCAGCAGTAGCCCTGTTGTTGGAGAACGAGTCCAGTAAATTCTGTTTTCTTTTTGTGTACTGGTGTGACCTGTGCTAGTTTTCAGTTGTTAGGTAGGAATATTTCACTGAACGACTGGCTGTATATTACTGCTGTCTCATCAGCATACTCCGAAAAGAACTTTATTGGTTTAAAATCTGGACCGGAAGACTGCTCTAACTGACTTATATTGCTTCACCACTCCGAGGGGAGCTAGTTCGGAATTATTTATGTTGGCGCATTGTCTTGATTCTGATTCTGGAATATTTACTGAATAGTTTTTGGTGAATGAATTTCAGAAGTTTTAGTGACTACTGTTTAGTGGCGTTGACATCGATAATATTGCATTTGAAATAATGCACTGAGAGTGTTTATTGTTTTTTGTCCCAGATACAGTTTACACACGAGGAGAACCTGTTTGGATTTTCTGCCAGGTTTTGAGAGCTAGTTTCCTAGTGAAAACTATTAAACGATCTCGCTCTGTATTCCGTGCAAAATTTCGGTCATCTGTAAACCTTCGCTTGGCTAGATTATTCTGTGTTCTTTTAAATATTGCACGAGATTTTCTCTGATTTTGGGAAGGTGTTCCGAGAAGTTTTGTGTAAAACTCGTAGGTGCCGGCGAGACTACTTCTTTGAATTTGAGCCACATTTGGTTCTTGCTTGCATAGCATGGAAGGAATGAAGGCAATCTTTAGGAGGTCGTCAAGCGAATTATCGTCTGCTGTTTTAAATACATATATTTTGACGAACGGCATCTTGAAACCCTCAACAGGTGCTACAATGTCTATTCATTTACCACCTGTCTGTCTTGGTCAGGCAATCTTTTCAAATCACTGATATGAATTTCAGTGATGGTCCCCTGGTGTCGAGTACGTAATTGTTATCAATTGCAGCAGATGTCACTGATGTAAATGTACCCTTGTCGTATACAAACTGAATGGACAAGTAAGTGCATAAGATTTGAGTCACTTCAGTCTGCACCTTTGTATTTTTTGCGCAAAGAGCAGTACTCTGACATCATTTGCACTTCCTGCATTCCTATTGGCTAACGGCAGAAGCTTGAGTGACCAACATGATGAATACAACTGAAGTCATCGTATTTCACACATTTCGCTTTCTTATAGTTTGGTGTCTGGTTTTAAGAACTTGTGTGGTAATCTACACATGAACTCCCAAACAGATATCTTGAAGTATATTTTCCTGAGATAGCGTGCCAGAAAGCGACATAGTGAGTTACTAAAGTCTCTCTGCTCTAAGCTGCTCGTATAAAACTGTGATATGACAACTTCGGAGGAACGCCAAACTTCAGAAACCACAAGCTGCTAGTAGCACAACAGAGTACTGAGCATTGTTGAGTGAACATCATTTGCATTTCTTTATCCTGGCAGTGTGAATGGCTGATCAGTGGAAACATGTGGTCTGACGATTCAACGTTTTCGTTATTTCCAACATCACCTGGGTTTACTTCTTGAGAACGCCAAAAAAAGCCTACAATCCTGCCTGGTTGACTGCAATGGTTAAACATGGAGGTGGAAGTGTGATGGTGTGGGCAGCCATATCATTGTATTTTGGTGGTCCAATCAGTACTCTAAAAGGCCGTTTTGCAGCCAACGAGTGTGTGAACATTTTAGGTGATCAGGTGCACCCCATGATTCACATATTGTTCCCCAACAATGATGCCGTATTTCAGGACGATACTGCACCCATTCACAGAGCCAGAACAGTGCAATCGTGATACGAGAAGCATGCAACTGAATCGCAGCGTCTTTCTTGGCCAGCACAGTCCTTAGACTTGAACTTCCTCGAACCCTTGTGGGCAGTATTGGAGCACAGACTCCGGAGCAGACATCCAACTCATAGTCACTACAGTAGATATAAAAGTTTCTGATTGAAGAGTGGCATAACATTCCACTGGAGTCACAAGCTGCGAAATCGTCGCGAAAAAGCAGTGACCCATATATGTAATAAGTTTCCTTTAATTTACGACTATGGTCACAAAAGTTTTGTTAACAGATTAGCTGTTTGAGTCTATAATGACCGTCATCATATCTGTTTGATAAAAACAAAGTACATTAGGTTCAAATGGCTCTGAGCACTATGGGACTCAACATCTTAGGTCATAAGTCCCCTAGAACTCAGAACTACTTAACCCTAACTAACCTAAGGACGTCACAAAGATCCATGTCCGAAGCAGGATTCGAACCTGCGACCGTAGCAGTCCCGCGCCTCCGGACTGCACCGTCAGAACCGCACGGCCGCCGCGGCCGGCAAGTACATTAGGACTTTGTTTTATGAAACAGATCTTATTATGATCATTAAAGACCGAAACCGGTAATCTGTTAACAAAAAGTTTGTGACCATAGACGTCAATTAAAGGAAACTTATTCCCAAGTTAAGACTATACGATCATTATATGCCAGTATTCCAAGATATATGACAGTTGTATTATAGGCAAATGGGCGTCCAACCGTTTATTAATAAACCATTCCCAAGTAAGTACAGGTGTTCACATTATTTTGTCTGTCTCCTGTATATCCAATGGATCCCATCTGGGTCGCTATGCCGGCCGGAGTGGCCGAGCGGTTCTAGGCGCTACAGTCTGGGAATGCGCGACCGCTACGGTCACAGGTTCGAATCCTGCCTCGGGCATGGATGTGTGTGATGTCCTTAGGTTAGTTAGGTTTAAGTAGTTCTGAGTTCTAGGGAACTGATGACCTTAGAAGTTAAGTCCCATAGTGATCAGAGCACTTTGAACCATTTTTTTGGGTCGCTATAGGTCGCCGTAACTGCGTACGCAAATCAGCGGCCTATTATTTACTCGAATTACGTGGCGTCTGTGTAGACATCCAGTACCACATAACTGCTCAAACCTATCAACAGACTGTCGGATCCCTGATGTGCTAGTTCAGCGATGTATCTTGTCCTACAGACGGACAAACATGTTATTAAGGTGTTCATAATTTTTGGCTCATCCGTGTATGTCTTGTCATTCAAAGTTGCTTAAGCAATTTGTAACTAATTTTACTAGTAAATTTCATATTTTGAATTTGAGTCGTTTCAGACGTCATATCAGATGGGCCACTCCAACAGGCAGTTATTTAACCTAGAATCTATTCGACGTTGTTTCTTATCCACAGTAATTCGAGGAACAAATGTAATTATATGAAGGAAGTAGCGCTGATACATTGCAACTGTCGCCTCTTCTTCTACACCACCTAAGCAAAAGGATCCGGACACGCCTGAGTAATGCAGAACTGACCACTACATGGCTTGAGGGGTGGACCTGCTTGTGTGACATGTGGTGCTGAGTATTGTGTTGTCAGTGGAGGAGCAGTATCATAAGAGTGGATGGAGAGCCTGCCACTTGAAACATTCAGAACTCACGTAATGTCATCCGAAAAACAAATCCATCTCCGACATTTGGACGCTTCTAAAGCCGCTGAAGTCGACTGTTGATGATGTGATTGTACTGTCGGATACGGATCGTCGAAGACTGCAGAGGGTGACTGTTAGAAAGCCGCGTGGAATCAGAGGGCGGAATTACTGGCGAGTCCAAAGTGGTGCCAGTGGTCCAGCTAGCCCAACGACTGCACGCAGAGAGCCGGAAAGAACCAGTATAGCGCGATTCCTTGAATGTTGGAACTCTAGTGTATAAAGCAGCTCCAAATGTTTATAACCACACAAATGAGTTAATGTGATGAATAATTGACAGTAAGCATGTAATCGCGAATAACTACGGGAAAGTTTCGAAATTATGCTTAAACTTTGTCGGAACTCGTTAAGAGTTGACATGATGAAACACTGGGTAAATATAGTCTGGCTAATATGCGCCGCATTTTAGGCAAAAAGCAAATATATTTATGCGCCTCAATGTTTATGACGTCATGTCTTCTGAACTGTGTGTCATATGATTATGTACTTTTCCAAGTATATTCAGTGACGTATGCGAATACAGTCTGCAGATCGTGCTGGGAATAGATTAGGTGATACAGAGAGAATAAATTAAGACAACATGCCTGTTGAAGTTTTACTGTGTCTCATTTTAATCGGAAGCTATGTTTTCACACATCTAAATGTCTTTGACATCTTATCTTTGTGTGTATGTGTATGGGGAGTGGGGAGAAGGCGGTTCAGCTAGAAAAAGTTTTGATAAAGGTTTGAAATTATGTGTAAAGTGTGTTGGAAGTCGATAAGTGCTTTCACTCCGAAATAATGAATTAATGAAGTCCATATATTTACAGTTTCAAGAAAACACATACTTTCTAACAGCTGTATCTGTCTTATTTTGTTAAGCTTTCAACATGAAAGTATACATCTTAATGAGTTAATTCCGATAGCATTTCAATTTTTAAATTTACCTAAAATATTTAAAGTTAAATTTTTATTGCCTCTGGAAGACGTTTGTCATCTGCAGTGATGGACCATGGTGTATCCTGCAGCAATTTGATGGAAGGGTCTGGTTTTGACTAATGTCAGGAGAAGCTTATATGCCATCCTGTTCAGTGTCAACAGTGAAATTTGAATTAGGTAGTGTTAAGGTATGGGGTGTTTTTCATGGCCAAGGTGTGGTCTCCTTGCAATGGATGGGAACAATATTTACAGAATTGCTCCAGTGCACATTCGAGGAACAAATTGGTGATAGTTATTGATTGTACCAGCATGAGAACGCACCCTGTTGTAAAGCAGCATCTGTGATGGAATGGTTTCAGATAGTACCATTTGCTAAAAGCACTGGCCTGCCCTAAGCCCTGACCTGAATTTAGTTGAACACCTTTGACATGACTTAGATGTCGACTTTTCTCCAGTTAGCAGTGTCTAACATCAGTGCCCTTTCTGGTTTGAGGAAGATTGGGATGCCATCCTCCAGAGACACTCAGACACCTAACTGAAAGTGCCCTCATCAGAGTTTAACCATAAAATGCTGAAGGGTGGATACACACTATAAGTGTAGTGGTGGGTTTCAGACACTGACAGGGTGAGGTGCAGGTGTTGTGTAGAAACTGTGGCAGCTTGCAGCAGCGCAGAGCCAGCAGGCTGCCCGCTCTGGACAGCCCCCGCACTCAGCGCCCTCCGGTCCACACTCACCTCTGTCGGACAGCAGCAGGATGCGGCCGGTGGTCTGGTCGTAGCGGGTGCTGAGCCCGGCTGCGGCAGACGCCACCAGGGCGCCCAGCAGCAGCAGCGTCGCGGGCGTCCACATGGCTGCGACAGACAGGCGAGCGAGCAAGTCAGTCAACTTGTACCTGCGCAACACTTTAAGTGATGGGCACAATAGGATTAGGTGGTGTCGCGAGTTCTCAACGCGTGACTTTCGGTGATGAAGCACGCACCAAACAGTGGATTACCTTTATGATAAATGGAGGCCATTCGCACAGTCGGAATAACCTCTTTAGTTACTTTCCAAAACAAATTCTTGTGTAATTTTAGGGTAATCCTTTTATACAGACCCACTAAGTACCTTACAAATCAGCAATACCAGTTAATCATAATATTAAAAACAGTATTCTGTCTTTAATTTTGTTAGCACGTTGGAACACTTCATAAAAACACACGTCAAGAAGTAAATAAACAGAAATGAGAACACATAGTGTACCAAAAACCTGAAAAACTGTCAGGATTTCCAAAAATAATTAATAATCGGTAAAAGGTCTTGCTCTTCAAATTGCTCAGTAATCAGCTAACTACTGTGTGGGATTTGTTACTCGACTTTGGTTAATACCAATGTCTGGTTACTACAGAATTCTTTATGTTTCATAATTTCATAAATAAGATGTGAACTCTCGAACTGCAGAAAAAACGTTCGACTGCTGTTCATTCATGATGAATAGTGATTTCAGTGGCCTGTCTAAAATTTATAGGTTTTTGGAAAATATGATATTGTACATCATAGGCGACAGATGGTAGTAGGTAATCAGTGGAATCATGTCCGTGATTTATATGATTTTACTATCGCGTAATTCAGTGTCACTAGCTGTAAATAATCTCTTGAGATTCGGTGTATAAGACTTGACGGTTATACACCCCAAAAAATTTACAATAATTTAACGATCGTTTGTGCAAGAATGTAGTAGTCTAACATTCAGCATCTAAACTGGATTGATTGCTTCTCTGAAAAATTTGTAACGAACGATCATATGATAATGGATGTAAATAAACTTCCTTATTTATACTGTCTTGGTTTATTTTGGCCTTCATAACTACCAGTAAGAAACAGCATCGAAGATATTTCTTCTCCATGAAGATAGCGTTTATTTGCAATATGTCAGCAATCTCTACCGATTCTTACATTTCCAGATAATTTTATTTGATTTGGCATCTCCTCACTGAATAATGTACAATTTTTGTTCACAGACGAAGTTATTTATCTCACAGTGTGTTTCTTAAGACTTTCAGTGTAGCCTCACTATTTCCACTGCATCCAACGTCTGAAAAGTTATACTTTTCTGGTTATAACACAGTAGTGTTCGAAGGGTTTGGGTAATGGATGTTTAATGTTCTTACTTACAAGGAGGACGATTTCGGTGCGTAGGCTGTTTTTAACGTTTTTCAATACATCGACGACTGGGACACTTGCTTTTTGATAAGACGCTTCTAGTGAGCAAATGAACGTTTCTAGAGAATGACCGTCAATCCTAGAGCTACCAAGGTCGTATTTTGTGCAGGTTTCTACACAGTTATTGAACGGAGCTCAGTCAGTAAACTGCGATGACACTTTTTTCCACCTTGAACTCTATCTGGCATGACGTTTCCCTTCTAACCATATCCAAAGATCTTCACTTATGTTTCTTAAAAATGTCATAATACGCGAGCATAAAATATGTTCCAAAGCTATATAAGAGAGCGACATTAGAGATATTTGTTTTCGTAAATGGGAATGACCTGTGTTTATTACTGATCATTGCGAACGGTTCACTTCTCCAGTGACCTATGGTACGCTGCTGCTAAAACACAGACAAGTTTTTTCGCGTACTCTGTACATTCGAACTCGTACTTCGACAAGTCCAGCGGACTTTCTTCTGTTGACCAATTCTACTCGCTTTTCTATTCCATGGTCACTTATTTGAATATCATCTATTTTCTCTTTTGTGTGACGATTTCAAGGGGAATAACAGTACGATCTTTCTCAGTGAAACAGTTTTGGATAGACGTTTAGTACTTAGGCCTTCCGTGTGTCGTCCTCCGTTTAGAGGCCACAGTTTATCTGTACAGATGAGTTCGATTCGTTTCCTTACTTAACACTAGACAAAAACTTTAGAGTACGTTGAATGGTTACGTTTAAACTCTCAGGTAGATCCCTTTAATTTGTAGCCTCTTTCCAACAAACACATCTGTCCAATCATGGCGGACCTCTGACATCCCTCACAATTTTGCTTGGCGGATAGCTGTCTAAAACATATTGTACAATACTCTTGAACTTTCTCTATTCATGCCCAACATTGCCAATGCTGCAGAGCAAATTTTCACGTTGACTTCTCAGGCAATCTAATATATCTTTCTTGTGCCTATTCCTAAGGAGAAATATCTCCCTACCTTTCGTTATGCTCCTATTTACAGCCGTGTTTAATGATGCTGTCCTGCGCTGATTTAGTCGAAAAATTCATACCTGTTGGTGACCAGGAGATCTAATATGTTGCTTTCACAAGTCGGTTCTCTGATCAGCTGTTCAAGGTAATCCTCTGATAAAGCATTTACAACATTTCACCTGATTCCCTATCACTACTACCCACCAAGGTAATCCTCTGATAAAGCATTTACAACATTTCACCTGATTCCCTATCACTACTACCCACCAAGGTAATCCTCTGATAAAGCATTTACAACATTTCACCTGATTCCCTATCACTACTACCCACCAAGGTAATCCTCTCATAAAGCATTTACAACATTTCACCTGATTCCCTATCACTACTACCCACCAAGGTAATCCTCTCATAAAGCATTTACAACATTTCACCTGATTCCCTATCACTACTACCCACCAAGGTAATCCTCTGATAAAGCATTTACAACATTTCACCTGATTCCCTATCACTACTACCCACCAAGGTAATCCTCTGATAAAGCATTTACAACATTTCACCTGATTCCCTATCACTACTACCCACCAAGGTAATCCTCTCATAAAGCATTTACAACATTTCACCTGATTCCCTATCACTACTACCCACCAAGGTAATCCTCTGATAAAGCATTTACAACATTTCACCTGATTCCCTATCACTACTACCCACCAAGGTAATCCTCTCATAAAGCAATTACAACATTTCACCTGATTCCCTATCACTACTACCCACCAAGGTAATCCTCTGATAAAGCATTTACAACATTTCACCTGATTCCCTATCACTACTACCCACCAAGGTAATCCTCTGATAAAGCATTTACAACATTTCACCTGATTCCCTATCACTACTACCCACCAAGGTAATCCTCTGATAAAGCATTTACAACATTTCACCTGATTCCCTATCACTACTACCCACCAAGGTAATCCTCTGATAAAGCATTTACAACATTTCACCTGATTCCCTATCACTACTACCCACCAAGGTAATCCTCTGATAAAGCATGTACAACATTTCACCTGATTCCCTATCACTACTACCCACCAAGGTAATCCTCTGATAAAGCATTTACAACATTTCACCTGATTCCCTATCACTACTACCCACCAAGGTAATCCTCTGATAAAGCATTTACAACATTTCACCTGATTCCCTATCACTACTACCCACCAAGGTAATCCTCTCATAAAGCATTTACAACATTTCACCTGATTCCCTATCACTACTACCCACCAAGGTAATCCTCTCATAAAGCATTTACAACATTTCACCTGATTCCCTATCACTACTACCCACCAAGGTAATCCTCTGATAAAGCATTTACAACATTTCACCTGATTCCCTATCACTACTACCCCCCAAGGTAATCCTCTGATAAAGCATTTACAATATTTCACCTGATTCCCTATCACTACTACCCACCAAGGTAATCCTCTGATAAAGCATTTACAACATTTCACCTGATTCCCTATCACTACTACCCACCAAGGTAATCCTCTGATAAAGCATTTACAACATTTCACCTGATTCCCTATCACTACTACCCACCAAGGTAATCCTCTGATAAAGCATTTACAACATTTCACCTGATTCCCTATCACTACTACCCACCAAGGTAATCCTCTGATAAAGCATTTACAACATTTCACCTGATTCCCTATCACTACTACCCACCAAGGTAATCCTCTCATAAAGCATTTACAACATTTCACCTGATTCCCTATCACTACTACCCACCAAGGTAATCCTCTGATAAAGCATTTACAACATTTCACCTGATTCCCTATCACTACTACCCACCAAAGTAATCCTCTGATAAAGCATTTACAACATTTCACCTGATTCCCTATCACTACTACCCACCAAGGTAATCCTCTCATAAAGCATTTACAACATTTCACCTGATTCCCTATCACTACTACCCACCAAGGTAATCCTCTGATAAAGCATGTACAACATTTCACCTGATTCCCTATCACTACTACCCACCAAGGTAATCCTCTGATAAAGCATTTACAACATTTCACCTGATTCCCTATCACTACTACCCACCAAGGTAATCCTCTGATAAAGCATTTACAACATTTCACCTGATTCCCTATCACTACTACCCACCAAGGTAATCCTCTGATAAAGCATTTACAACATTTCACCTGATTCCCTATCACTACTACCCACCAAGGTAATCCTCTCATAAAGCATTTACAACATTTCACCTGATTCCCTATCACTACTACCCACCAAGGTAATCCTCTCATAAAGCATTTACAACATTTCACCTGATTCCCTATCACTACTACCCACCAAGGTAATCCTCTGATAAAGCATTTACAACATTTCACCTGATTCCCTATCACTACTACCCCCCAAGGTAATCCTCTGATAAAGCATTTACAATATTTCACCTGATTCCCTATCACTACTACCCACCAAGGTAATCCTCTGATAAAGCATTTACAACATTTCACCTGATTCCCTATCACTACTACCCACCAAGGTAATCCTCTGATAAAGCATTTACAACATTTCACCTGATTCCCTATCACTACTACCCACCAAGGTAATCCTCTGATAAAGCATTTACAACATTTCACCTGATTCCCTATCACTACTACCCACCAAGGTAATCCTCTGATAAAGCATTTACAACATTTCACCTGATTCCCTATCACTACTACCCACCAAGGTAATCCTCTGATAAAGCATTTACAACATTTCACCTGATTCCCTATCACTACTACCCACCAAGGTAATCCTCTGATAAAGCATTTACAACATTTCACCTGATTCCCTATCACTACTACCCACCAAGGTAATCCTCTGATAAAGCATTTACAACATTTCACCTGATTCCCTATCACAACTACCCACCAAGGTAATCCTCTGATAAAGCATTTACAACATTTCACCTGATTCCCTATCACTACTACCCACCAAGGTAATTCTCTGATAAAGCATTTACAACATTTCACCTGATTCCCTATCACTACTACCCACCAAGGTAATCCTCTGATAAAGCATTTACAACATTTCACCTGATTCCCTATCACTACTACCCACCAAGGTAATCCTCTGATAAAGCATTTACAACATTTCACCTGATTCCCTATCACTACTACCCACCAGGGTAATCCTCTCATAAAGCATTTACAACATTTCACCTGATTCCCTATCACTACTACCCACCAAGGTAATCCTCTGATAAAGCATTTACAACATTTCACCTGATTCCCTATCACTACTACCCACCAAGGTAACCTCTGATAAAGCATTTAGAAACATTTCACCTAATTCCCTACCATTACTACCAACCAAAACCACGTGAGTCACACAGTGTATAAGTCGTAAGCTGTAATCATCACCTAATACTAAAGCATGGCCAGCAAATTTACGCAAAGTATTCTACAAATGTTCCCACAAGAGTTTCGTACTACTGATGGTGAGGCAGGAGATCTACAAAAAGCATTCGGTGACCGTGTTTGTTCCACCTTTAACTCTTGCATTCAATCAAATTAATTCGCATTCAGAATGTGTACTGACCTCACTAGAAATTATCATTCTTTTTACAGTTATAAACACACCTGCACCATCGGCGCCCAATCAATGCTTGCAATAAACGTGCCAGTCTGAACTAAGAATTTCATTACTATTCACATCTGGTTTCAGACGTTTGTTTGTCCCTAGTAGCAGCTGTTCACTGTCATCGGTTGTAAGCAGACTAGTTCTGGCATTTGGCTACTTCTATACTACCATAGTCTACACGGGTCACTATAACGATGTGAAATGCGAAAGAGTGGCAGAAGTTACGTCTAGCAGGAGCACCGTCTCCCATATCTGCGTTGTGACCCCTCTGCGTTACTGGAATTCACAGCGTTTAGTATTATAATTTCTCTACCTTTCTCCAACGGTATTTTTAAAAGACTAAAGAATAGTGCTATACAATAATCCTCACTTTCACAGTTAGTGGCCACAACAGGTGCTGACTATGCCATAGCAGACACACATAAACAGTCGTGAATTACTCTAATTAACATGTATATCACTCGTAACAGGTAATGGCTCACCTCTAAGCATTGTGGGAGCCGCTGTGAAATGGAGAGTAGCTTGCGAGACAGTTATGTTGCCTTAGCGTGCGTATATATAGCTAAAGCTAATCAGTTAACGTTTTTAATAATTGCCGAGATACCTGTTTGGTACGTCACCAATGCAATTATTATCTGCTAATAGTATGATGAGCCGTTTACTGACGCCAAAGTAATCAAAGCTCATCATAATTGTCGCACTCGAGATATTATCTGGATCAGGTGATATTTAGCACCACAGTGTTCAACTGCTTTATCTCTTGCTGGAGGGAAAGCCCATGACGCACGTTATAAATAAATTTATCTCCCGATAAGAGAGTGTTTTTTATAATTCCCACTTCTTTCTATCCTCTGCAGGAAAAATTATTAGGACGTTTATGTTGTAAATTAAATGAAGCTTAATTTTACGCTCGGAAACATTTTCGATAGGAACCGCGGTTTTCGATTTATTCGAGAAAAACATGAAAACGTTAAGGTTTCCTGCCCCTCTCCCGCCCCTCACCCCAACGCTGACTCCCCATCTGTCAGGATTTTAGTAATGTTTTTTTAGGAGACTCCTTCATAGCACTGTAGCGCGACTACACGATTTGCGACTACACGATTTCTTCCTCTCGTCTTTGCTGATGAGGCTACCACAGTGTTTGTGAACTTTCTCACATGCCATTCAGCAATGTGTGTGGTAACTGTTGTGATTTGTCTGTCGTTCATTGATGGACTTGATCAGACGGTCATCGGAACGACGAGGTAGCTTTGGCCAGTTGTTAGGCTTTGGCTGTACAACAGGGTACTCACGTAAATACAATAGACAAGACTCTATACATGTCTTCTGCACATATGTTATGTGAGACGATAATCTAACAGAGGGCGTCATTAGGTGGCAACTGTTACATAAAACTCCACTGCCAGTTAAAGCGTCTCTGTAAGTCTCAGACTAGAGGATGTTTACATCACAGGATTGCCACTAAAGCTGGCCGTGGTGTAGACTACAATTATACAATCGTGCGACAGCAAGAGGGTATCTCTGTTTCCTTAAGGAAACGAGGTATTTCACAGTTGGCTACACCTGCGTACATTGTTAAAAGTGGAGCACATTTAATAGTTTACGTGGATATAAGTCTGAAGGTTAGTATGCTGTTTAACAGAATGGCTTCGGCGATCTTTGCTAACATTCAAGATTTCTTTCGTTTGCCGAACAATGTGCAACAAATGTTTTTGTATACAGGATGGGCAGCAATCTGCGGTTGCTCGCTGATGGTGCTGTGTTCCACGGTAAGGTGTCGAAGTTCAGTGACTGTACGAACATACAAGATGACCTCAATGAAGAAGAGTAAGAACAACAAACCTGTAGTGTTCAGAACAGTATCTCTAATGTACTACTTGACACATCCAAGTCGTTTAAATATCTGGGTGTAATGTTGCAAAGCGATATGAACTGGAATGAGTATGTGAGAACTGTGGTAGGGAAGGCGAATGGTCGACTTCGGTTTATTGGGGGAATTTTAGGAAAGAGTAGTTCGCCTGTAAAGGACACCACTTACAGGACTTTAGTGCGACCTACTCTTGATTACTGCTAGAGGATTTGGCATCCGTACCCAGTCAGCTTGACGGAAGACATCAAAGCAGTTCAGAGGCAGGCAGCTATATTTGTTACTAGTAGGTTCGGTCTACAAGTAAGTGTTCGGGAATTCAAATGGGAATCCTGGAGGGAAGGCGACGTTCTTTTCGAGAAACACTACTGAGAAAATTTAGAGAACCAGCATCAGAAGCTGATTGCCATTTGATTCAGCTGCAATGCGCATAAGAACCACGAAGATAAGCTACGAGAAATTAGGGCCCATCCGGAGGCATATAGACAATCGTTTTCCCCTGGCTCTGTTAGGGAGTGGAAGAGAGAGGGAAATGAGTAGTAGTGGTACAGTGTACCCTCCATCATGCATCTTACGGTGGCTTGCGGAGTACCTATGTACATGCAGATGTACACATGTTGAACATGATGAGTAAAATATCAGAGATAGCAAAAACAGAACACATGACAGTTTCAGCACAAAATAACATTCAACTCTATACTACTTTATAAAGACGAGTTGTAGTTTAACGTTATTATCAAAAATGTTGAAAATTTTTTCAGTGATTTAGAGTAGATTTTTACATGATATCCCAATAACTGTTTGAGCAGACACAAGCTACATATTTCTTTAACATATATGATAAATAAATGCCAGCAGTTTTGCCACAGTGGTAACACTGGTTCCCGTCAGATCGTCAAAGTTAACTGCTGTCGGATTTGGCTAGGCCTTGGATGGGTCACCGTCAAGTCTGTTGGGTGTTGCTCGGTGCACTCAGCCCCTGATACGCCAATTGAGGAGCTGCTTGATTGAGACGTAGCAGCACAGGTTACGAAAAGTGACAACGGCTAGGAGAGCAGTGTGCTGACGACAATACTCTCCTTATCCACACCCAGCGAGGCTTATGGGCTGAGGATGACACGGCGGCAGGTCGGTACTGTTGGGCCTTGGAGGCCTTCTCGGACGGTGTTCCTTTTTATGTGTGTGTGTGCTTACTGCTAGCTGTTACCTTACACTTTGCTCGCGTATCAATGCTTTGTTATGACTCGTGATGGTAATTTTGCGAGAAGTCGGTGTAGATAGTGGTGTGGAGACGTATTTATAAAAAATACGCGCAGGTTTTTACATGTAGGTATATAATGAATGTGTGTCTATTATTTTGCTGTATGTCGAATATGAAAGCACGCACTATATTTTCTTATAATATTTAGAAAAGACTTGATTCATTATATTCGTGCCGATTCATTATATGCGTCCCTGGCTCACCTAGCACTGGATATGAGATTTTGCCACTACAGTAAGACATACCAGCCGTTCTCCCTGCCATTTTAATGCCTTATGGTGCCTATATTTTTGATCGTCCCCTATGATGACTAATTTGTAATTAACGTAGTCACTTTATAAATGATAAATGCGCATTCACAAAAATCCTCTTACGTATCACGCGTAAACATGTGACTCTCTGTTTGTGACTCTCTGCCTTTACGTGATGCAGTCGTTGTGTGTCTTCAAGCGTCTTGGAAACTGTAAGAGACGTCTAAGATGTGACGGGCTTGTGACTGTTCTGATATCTCTGTAGCTCTTAACCCACCTGAAGTTCCACATCCGTGTTCCAGCGGACATGTTATTGCTCTGAAGTTTGTTGGATTCGAGTAACTACAGCAGCTGGAACGTCTATGCGGTAAATCTGACTTATGTCCCAGAAAATAGGCTTAGCTTGCTGTAGAAGTTCACCTCATCTAGATGCATATGAGATTTTACTTACTTTGAGTTGTTGTTCGCCTATATAGAACTGTATCACTGTATTTCAATAGTAACGTGTCAACAATACCTCATGTGCAATTTATCTGTGCTTCTCTCTTATTAAATGCTACTGTATAATGAACATTACCTTTCACACCTTACAGAAAACCATGTACATTAGTGGGAGACAGTTTCTTGCCCATATTTTTCAAGTTTTTGTCTTTGTTGTTCGTTTTTGGCTACCTTACCAGTACTTGTGAGATTGTGCTGTTGTTTTCATGTCTGATTTAAATATGCAATTGATGTTCCAAGTAAAGTCACACACAGCAGTTAGTATATTTGCTTGGAATAACTTTGCTTAGTCAGGATAACGATCATTTTTAATTATGTGACTGCTGTTTTACTTTAAAACTTTAATGCTATTGGTTCAATCCTTACTAGTATAAATGCTGCTATCATTTCAATAAGTCATAATTATGGTGATGAAACTGAGTGCGTTAATTTCCATTAGTAAACAATTATGGTCAAACTTAAATGTTTGATAAAGCAGTAATATTATTGGGAGTTTATTCTTGCGGTACTAACTGATAGTGTTATAATAACTTACGTTGCATTGCATTCTAATTCAGAATGTTGCACACTGTTGGTAGTTCCTCAGCATGTAAGACTTCTCACTTGTATGAGCAATATAATGGATTATATTATTCAGTTATATATATATATATATATATATATATATATATATATATATATATATATAAGAGGGAAAGACGAAAGGATGTGGGTTTTAAGGGAGAGGGTAAGGAGTCATTCCAATCCCGGGAGCGGAAAGACTTCCCTTAGGGGAAAAAAAGGACAGGTGTACACTCGCACACACACACACATATCCATCCGCATATACACAGACACATGCAGACATATTTTGAAATATGTGTACACTCGCACACACACACATATCCATCCGCACATACACAGACACAAGCAGACATATTTTGAAAATATGTCTGCTTGTGTCTGTGTATGTGCGGATGGATATGTGTGTGTGTGTGCGAGTGTACACCTGTCCTTTTTTTCCCCTAAGGGAAGTCTTTCCGCTGCCGGGATTGGAATGACTCCTTACCCTCTCCCTTAAAACCCACATCCTTTCGTCTTTCCCTCTCCTTCCTGAAGAAGCAACCATCGGTTGCGAAAGCTAGTAATCCTGTGTGTGTGTTTGTGTGTTTTGTTCATGTGCCTGTCTGCCGGCCGGCGCTTTCCCGCTTGGTAAGTCTTGGAATCTTTGTTTTTAATATATTTTTCCCATGTGGAAGTTTCTTTCTATTTTATATATATATATATATATATATATATATATATATATATATATATATATATGTGTGTGTGTGTGTGTGTGTGTGTGTGTATGATTTTTCAACATGCACTAAGTCAGTGCAGAATCTCGTGATATATTGAAATGTGTTATTTACGAACTCATACTCCAGACAATAAACTGTCCACAAGGTTGCATATGGTATTCAGTGAAGTATTTAGTGCTTTATTTTTTTTCTGGGTTTTCATAAAACCCTAATCATAATTCACTTTTGTTTCCAAATTCATGGGCATAAATTTTAGTCACAATTACATTATTTTGGAAAAAGATTATAACAATTTTAAAGTACTGAGTGCATTACCGAGTAAGAGTGTAAATGGATAGATTTCAAGTTGCTAAATCTCTTTCAAACGTATTGGCACATATTCCTCCGACTTCTCCAGTACACAATTAAAAGCATTCTGAGATTAATTATGTTGGGGAATGCAAGATATCCTGTTTTGTTCCTCATTGGCGAACCTACTGACAGTTGTCAGTAGGTAGAGAGTTGTATGGTAATAGAGAGCCATATTTGAATTGTCCAGGTTGCCAATGATATCGAGTGAAGCGAAGTCTGCTTATGCACCAACCATCTCATTTCATTGCTGTAACAGACATGATCAAAAAACCAGGTGTCTCATAATGGCATGAATGAATTGCATCAAAAATATATACATTTCTGCTGGCCATCCTCCTCCACATATTAGAGATATAAAATATTAAAGAAAAATTATAACTGCCACCCCAATATTAATTTGTTACCTCTTTTCCATGTTATTCATGATCCAACATCAGTCACACTGGGTTTTATAACTCTTGTGCCACTATCATCTACTTCATGTCTCATATTTCTCTAGATGTGTATATATAAATATATACATGGTGAGTCAGGAGGAAAGGTACATGCCTTGACGGGTAATACAAGTGGTTATTCTGAACAAAAAACTCCCAATAAATGTTTGTCCTTTTCTTAACCATTTCCAGGTAAACCAATGGAAACAACTAGGAACGGGAAACGTGTAGCATCGTCCTTAGTAACCGTGTCAGTACGCAGTTCACTTGCGCATGGTGCAGTTGTTTACCTCAAGTCTGAGTCCGACAGTGCTTGCCGTAGTTCACGGTACTACATTGTTATTTTGTGTACAACGAATACAGTTTTGTGTAGTGAAAATGCCACAGATCTTCACACATGTAGAGTGTGCTGACATGGCGTTTGTCTATGGTTTGTCCAATGGGGATTCCAGAGCTGCTGTGCGAGGATACCAACAACGATCTCCGAATCGTAGAGTGCCAGATAACAGAGTGTTTAGCAAGGTGTTTCACGGATTGCGTGGGCGTGGTATGCTTCGCGGCGTAAACGTTGTCTCTGAGCGTCCCACACAACAAACTCTTAATGAACTGAGAACAGTTTTCAAGTAGTAGAACGTAACACTACTACTATCTCTAGAAGAACTGCTGCTCAACTTAGTATTAAACAAACACGAGTGATAGGCACAATACGCGAGCTCAGTCTGTATCCCTTTCATCGGCAGAGTGTACAACATCATGAAAGAGAATTATGTCAACGAATCAGTGCCAATGAGAGATTAATTCCGTTTATTCTGTTCACTGATGAGTCAACATTTACCCGCAACGGAATCGACAACACGTGCAACTTTCATGTATGGGCAAATGAAAATGTGCACACTACTGGGGAAATGAATTTTCAACGACGTTTCTCAGCCAACATGTGGTGCAGTACTATTGATGACCAACTCATCGCTCCAGTTGTTTTAGATAACCATCCTACTGGGACATGGCATCTTGAATTTAGTAAAAATGTATTACCAGAATCCGTGGGGGATATCCCTTTGGCAACACGAGGTCGTATGTACTTTCAGCATGACGGAGCTCCTACGCGTTACATACGGAGAGGGACACAGTATCTCAACACAACGTATCCTAGTCGTTGGATCCGTCGCTGTGGAGTCATTGGTTGGTCACCGAATTCACCTGATCTTGCCCCATTGGATTACTGTTTGTGGGCGTGGCTGAAGAGCGATGTCTGCAAATGCAAAGTGGACACGAGAGAGGAACTTCTCGCTCGTATTTTACATGCTTCTGTGCAGGTAAATAAATGCAAAACTGAGCTCCAATGGGCGACACAACACCTGTCGACAAGAGCAGCAACATGCATTGAAGTTGACGGTGGACTGTTTGAACATCTTCTGTGAGGAAACGTACACTATTAAACAAACCATCACATAACAACATCTTAATTTATCATCACCTGCACCTTTTAAGAAAAGGGTATATTATGTTCATTGGAAGCTTTTTGTTCAGAAACATCACTAGTATAACCTCCTGACTCTCCTATTTCTTCGATCATGTCTGTTACAACAATAGCATGAGATGGTGGCTGCATAAGCAGACTTCGCTTCACTTGATATGATTAGTCCTTGGACAATTCGAATATGGCTCTCCATTACCATACAACACTCAACCTACTGGCAACTGTCAATAGGACCGCAAGTACAGAGGAAGAAAACAGCACATCTTGCAATGCCCAGTATAATTAATCTCAGTATGCTCTTAATTGTGTACCTGAGAAGTCGGCGGAATATGTGCTAATACGTTTGAAAGAGATTTAGTAAGTTAAACTCTATCCAGTTACACTCTTATACGGTACTGCACTCAGTACTTTAAAATGGTTATGACCTTTTTCCAAAATAATGTAATTGTGACTAAAATTTACATCCATGAATTTTGTAAATAGAAGTGAATTATGATTAGGGTTTAATGAAAACCCAGAACGAGATAAAGCGCCAAATGCTTCACTGAATTCCATATGAAACCTTGAAAACAGTTTATTGTTTTCAGTAAGAATTGGTAAATAACACATTTGAACATAATATTTTATCATGCCTCCCCCCCCCCCCAAGAACCATGGACCTTGCCGTTGGTGGGGTGTCTTGTGTGCCTCAGCGTGTACCATAGGTGCAACCACAATGGAGGGGTATCTGTTGAGATACTGTTTTGACCATAATAGTCTACTAATATAAATATATCAGTATGTAATTATTTATTTGTTCCATTACAACTACATAATATTAGTTTTCTATAAACACAGAAAGAGATACGTTGAAAATCAGTAAATTCTTAAGTTTTACCCTTTAACATGAGAATTTATATTTTGGCAAACGTATCCATAATGATTCTTAGTTGTGGTGTTGCTGTTCGATGTATGTCTACGTATATATTGTCATTTTATTGTGTCATCTTTATCATTCTCCATGTGGAGAAAATACTTTGAGCTGGCCAAGATGCACAGCATAACGTTCATGTGTGTTATTGTTGACACTGGAGGTGAATACCTCAGCAGTTTTTTTTCCTTTATCAGTCTGAGAGCGGAAATCAAGTAGTTTTGTTGAAGTGTTCATTGGGAGTTAATGTCACCTCCGGTGTAACCAAAAAGAGGATGAGAAAATTCCTGGTCTTCCTTGTTTTATATGTCTGCCAAAATGTCTTCACAAATGATCTGGTAATCAAAGATGGATGACTTGTCAATATTAATTTTTTTTCTTGGGTATATGGTTGTTCAGTGTGTTGTAGTCAGCTGGGAAGAGAATATTTATAGTGTGACAATATTTATTTTGTGTAATAACCAACATCCTTTTCTCTACTATGTTGTCTGGTGGTAGTGGCAACCTTATTAAGCTTCCCCAGAGATGTTTCTCTCTGAAATATTGGCAATATGAACCACCAACACTCCTTCTAATAAAAACACTTGTCTTTGCAGCAATCGCCATTGGTTGGTCTTCCTTAATGGCTGACAAGGTTTGATTGTCTGCAAATCAGTGAGTTTCCAGCTCTTCTGTCTCCAGGAGCCAGCAGCTATTCTGGTTTAGACACAGTGGTGTAAGCAGGATGTTCTTCAGGTCACATTTTGGTACACCTTTGTGTTTGTATTAGTGAGGATAGATATTCATATAATTAGACAAATGCTCCACTCATTTCATGAAGCACTGGGAATGTTTTCCGTTTCGTATTATGAAAATGATTTCATTAATTTTCATTAGTGGTGTCTGAATTAGATTTCTCTTTTTCTTCATGCCAACGTGGGCCACATGCCAGAAGATATGGTGCTCATTCACTTGAGAAACACTAGGAATCTGTATCATTGTAGTGCTGTTGTAAATTCGCGGGCGTAAAGGTGCTGATGTGTGATTCCTTGTTATAACCATGAACCATGGACTTTGCCGTTGGCGAGGAGGCTTGCGTGCTTCAGTAATACAGATGGCCGTGCCGTAGGTGCAACCACAACGGAGTGGTATCTGTTGAGAGGCCAGACAAACGTGTGGTTCCTCAAGAGGGGCAGCAACCTTTTCAGTAATTGCAGGGGCAACAGTTTGGATGATTGACTGATCTGGCCCTGTAACCCTAACCCAAACGGCCTTGCTGTGCCGGTACTGTGAAAGGCTCAAAGCAAGGGGAAACTACAGCCGTAATTTTTCCCGCGGGCATGCAGCTTTACTGTATGGTTAAATGATGATAGCGTCCTCTAGGGTAAAATATTCCGGAGGTAAAATAGTCCCCCATTCGGATCTCCGGACGTCGTTATCAGGAGAAAGAAAACTGGCGTTCTGCTGATCGGAGCGTGGAATGTCAGATCCCTTAATCGGGCAGGTAGGTTAGAAAATTTATAAGGGAAATGGATAGGTTCAAATTAGATATAGTGGGAATTAGTTAAGTTCGGTGGCAGGAGGAACAAGACTTTTGGTCAGGCGAATACAGCGCTATAAATACAAAGTAGGGGTAATGCAGGAGTAGGTTTAATAATGAATTAAAAAAATAGGAGTGCGGGTAAGCTGCTACAAACAGCATAGTGAACGCATTATTGTGGCCAAGATAGATACGAAGCCCACGTCTCTTATAGTAGTACAAGTTTATATACCAACTAGCTGTGCAGATGACGAAGAAATTGAAGAAGTGTATGACGAAAAAAAAGAAATTATTCAGATAGTGAAGGGAGCCGAAAATTTAATAGTCATGGGTGACTGGAATTCAGTAGTAGGAAAAGGGAGAGAAGGAAACGTAGTAGGTGAATATGGATTGGGGCTAAGAAATGAAAGAGGAAGCCGTCTGGTAGGATTTTGCCCAGAGCACATCTTAATCATAGCTAACACTTGGTTCAAGAATCATAAAAGAAGGTTGTATACATGGAAGAAGCCTGGAGATATTGACAGATTTCAGATACATAATATAATGGTAAGACAGAGATTTAGAAACCAGGTTTTAAATTGTAAGACTTTTCAGGGGCAGATGTGGACTCTGACGACAATCTATTGGTTATGAACTGTAGATTAAAACTGAAGAAACTGCAAAAAGGTGGGAATGTAAGGAGATGGAACCTGGATAAACGAACTAAACCAGAGGTTGTATAGACTTTCAGGGAGAGCGTAAGGGAACAATTGAATTGTCACAAATGGGGGAAAGTAGAATAAGAATGGGTAGCTCTGAGGGATGAAGTAGTGAAGTCAGCAGAGGATCAAGTAGGTAAAAAGACGAGGGCTAGTAGAAATCCTTGGGTAACAGACGAAATATTGAATTTAATTGATGAAAAGAGAAAATATAAAAATGCAGTAAATGAAGCAGGCAAAAAGGAATACAGACGTCTCAAAAATGAGATCGACAGGAAGTGCAAAAGCAGGGATGGCTAGATGACAAATGTAAGGATGTAGAGGTTTATCTCACTAGGGGTAAGATAGATACTGCCTACAGGAAAATTAAAGAGACCTTTGGAGAAAACAGAACCACTCATATGAATATGTAGAGATCTCAGATGGAAACCCAGTTCTAAGCAAAGAAGGCAAAGCAGAAAGGTGGAAAGAGTATATAGAGGGCCTATACAAGGGCGACGTAGTTGAGGACAATATTCTGCAAATGGAAGAGAATGTAGATGAAGACGAAATGGGAAATACAATACTGCGTGAAGAGTTTGACAGAGCACTGAAAGGCCTGAGTCGAAACAAGGCTCCGAGAGTAGACAACATTCCATTAGAACTACTGACGGCCTTGGGAGAGCTAGTCCTGAAAAAACTTTACCATCTGGTGAGCAACATGAATGAGACAGGCGAAATACCCTCAGACTTCATGAAGAATGTAATTATTCCAATCCCAAAGAAAGCAGGTGTTGACAGATGTGACAATTACCGAACAATCAGTTTAATAAGCCACAGCTGCAAAATACTAACACGAATTCTTTACAGACGAACGGAAAAACTAGTAAAAGCCAACCTTGGGGAAGATCAGTTTGGATTCGGTATAAATATTGGAACAAGTGAGGCAATACTGACCTTACAACTTATCTTAGAAGAAAGATTAAGGAAAGGCAAATCTACATTTCTAGCATTTGTAGACTTGGAGAAAGCTTTTGACAATGTTGATTGGAATACTCTCTTTCAAATTCTAAAGGTGGCAGGGGTAAAATACAGGGAGCGAAAGGCTATTTACAATTTGTATAGAAACCAAATGGCAGTTATAAGAGTTGAGGGGCATGAAAGAGAAGCAGTGGTTGGGAAGAGAGTGAGACAGAGTTGTAGCCTCTCCCCGATGTTATTCAATCTGTATATTGAGCAAGCAGTGAAGGAAACAAAAGAAAAATTCGGAGTAGGTATTAAAATCAATGGAGAAGAAATAAAAACTTTGAGGTTCGCCGATGACATTGTAATTCTGTCAGAAACAGCAAAGGACTTGGAAGAGCAGTTGAACGGAATGGATAGTGTCTTGAAAGGAGGATATAAGACGAACATCAAAACGCAGAGCAAAACGAGGATAATGGAATGTAGTCGAATTAAGTCGGGTGATGCTCAGGGAATTACATTAGGAAATGAGACACTTGAAGTAGTAAAGGAGTTTTGCTATTTGGGGAGCAAAATAACTGATGATGGTCGAAGTAGAGAGGATATAAAATGTAGACTGGCATTGGCAAGAAAAGCTTTTGTGAAGAAGAGAAATTTGTTAACTCGAGTATAGATTTAAGTATTAGGAAGTCTTTTCTGAACGTATTTGTATGGAGTGTAGCCATATATGGAAGTGAAACATAGACGATAAGTAGTTTGAACAAGAAGAGAATAGAAGCTTTCGAAATGTGGTGCTACAGAAGAATGCTGAAGATTAGATGGGTAGATCACATAACTAATGAGGAAGTATTGAATAGAATTGGGGAGAAGAGGAGCTTGTGGCACAACTTGACAAGAAGAAGGGACCAGTAGATAGGACATGTTCTGAGGCATCAAGGGATCACAAATTTAGCCTTGGAGCGCAGTGTGGAGGGTAAAAAGCATAGAGGGAGACCAAGAGATGAATACACTAAGCAGATTCAGAAGGACGTAGGTTGCAGTAAGTACTGGGAGATGAAGAAGCTTGTACAGGATAGAGTAGCATGGAGAGCTGCATCAAACCAGTCTCAGGACTGAAGACCACAACAACAACAACAACAACAACCATGATGATGGTTTGGAGCAACTAGACTCCTATAAAGCCAAGCTAAAGTTTGCTTCCATTCGGAGAAAATTATAGCTTCCAGTTACTATATCGTAATCTTGAACTTAGGTGCATGTTTCGAAATTGGGATACATAATTCCAAGAAGGAAGAACCCCAATTTATGCAACAATTTTCAAGTATTACTGAAATTATGGAATTTATTATGTTTTGGTAAGAGAACTTTGAATTACACTTAAACCCCTCTGGACCACGACATCTTGCTGCAGTGTAATTCAGTAGTGGTGAAGGGAGTTTTATTCCTTGATGTTACAATGTTGTGTATGTCTGTATTTGTATGATTGTTTTCTCTGTTTTCATGGATTTTGGAGTTTTATTTCATTGCCTTTTAGATGATTTACTTTGTTGCTCCTTTGTAGCTTCATTTAAGCTCATTTCTATAAATGATGGACTATTAAGTTATGTTGTTAATCTAATGTCAGATGAGGTATTTATTAACTACTGTAAGAAATTTACAGTCTTAATCAAAATTTCCTATTAAAAGTTTCTTTTTGCCAAGTACTCTCGCATTCTCTAAATTTTCTGCTAAAAGCTGTAGATTTCAGGTCAATTCAAAATCAGATTTTATTCATAGTGAGTGTATCTGGGAACTGCATTTCATCACTATGTGTCAAACGACACTTTCATGTCCTAGCAGTTGCTTAATTTAATATTATGGTCTCGATAAAATTTGAAAAACACCCTAGAGAGTCGCAATTGCAGGCATGGTGTTTATGAGCGAAAGGAGAATTACATGAATTGATTGCTTCTTTGTTTCGATATCCCAGAACAAGTATGAGAAGTTCATAATATATGGCAGCTTGCGTCACCACTTTTGCACAGTCGTAGGCAGTCGATTTGGGTTATGTGCCTCATGTAAAACAAGGCCATATGTTAATAAAAATGTTCTTAACAGCAGCTGTATTCCAGCGGCTATCTGATTTGGTGAAAGCTGCCGGTCTTGCTTACGAGAGGAAGGCAGAGCTCACAATCTGCAGCATCGTTGACAGAACCGACTGCGGACCTTTGGTGCAGAGCCGAGTGGACGGTCTGAATCAGAGGCTCAGACGGTTTTGCGACCGTGTGGGCTGCAGATTCCTTGACTTGCGCCATAGGGTGGTAGGGTTTCGGGTTCCGCTGAATAGGTCAGGAGTTCACTACACTCAGCTGGCGGCTACACGGGTAGCGTAGGCTGTGTGGCGTGGACTGGGCGGTTTTTTAGGTTAGAAGGCCTCGGGAAAGTGCGGGATGGGCTGCAATGTCAAAGGGTGCTTGGCAATTACAGGACGTGCTTGGATCAAGGAACAGTCGGAATTATAGTTGTAAATTGTTGTAGTTGCGCTGGAAAAGGCCCTGAGCTTCAAGCGCTAATAGAAAGCACAGAAGCTGATATCGTTATAGGTACAGAAAGCTGGTTAAAGCCTGAAATAAGTTCTGCAGAAATTTTTACGAAGTCTCAGACGGTGTTCAGGAAAGATAGATTAGGGAGAATTGGTGGTGGAGTGTTTGTGTCTGTCAGTAGTGGTTTATCTTGTAGTGAAGTCGAAGTAGATACTCCATGCGAATTGGTGTGGGTGGAGGTTATACTTAACAGCCGAATTAAGTTAATAATTGGCTCCTTCTACCGACCCCCAGACTCCGTTGATACAGTTGCGGAACAGTTCAGAGAAAGTTTGAGTCTCGTAACAAATAAATACCCCACTCATACGGTTATAGTTGGTGGGGACTTCAACCTACCCTCGGTATGTTGGCAAAAATACTTGTTCAAAACCGGTGGTAGGCAGAAAACGTCTTCCGAGATTGTCCTAAATGCTTTCTCCGAAAATTATTTCGAGCAGTTAGTCCACGAACCCACGCGAATTGTAAATGGTTGCGAAAACACACTTGACCTCTTAGCCACAAACAATCCAGAGCTGATAGAGAGCATCATGACTGATACAGGGATTAGTGATCACAAGGTCATTGTAGCTAGGCTCAATACCATTTCTTCCAAATCCATCAGAAACAAACGCAAAATAATTTTATTTAAAAAAGCGGATAAAGTGTCACTAGAAGCCTTCCTAAGAGACAACCTCCATTCCTTTCGAACTGACTATGCAAATGTAGACGAGGTGTGGCTCAAATTCAAAGAAATAGTAGCAACAGCAATTGAGCGATTCATACCTCATAAATTGGTAAGACATGGAACTGATCCCCCATGGTACACGAAACAGGTCCGAACGCTTTTGCAGAGGCAACGGAAAAAGCATGCGAAGTTCAGAAGAACGCGAAATCCCGAAGATTGGCTAAAATTTACAGACGCGCGAAATTTGGCACGGACTTCAATGCGAGATGCCTTTAATATGTTCCACAACGAAACGTTGCCTCGAAATTTGGTAGAAAATCCGAAAAAATTCTGGTCGTATGTAAAGTACACGAGCGGCAAGACGCAGTCAATACCTTCGCTGCGCAGGGCCGATGGTACTGTTACCGACGACTGTGCCGCTAAAGCGGAGTTATTGAACGCAGTTTTCCGAAATTCCTTCACCAGGGAAGACGAATGGAATATTCCAGAATTTGAAACACGAACATCTGCTAGCATGAGTCTCTTAGAAGTATATACCTTAGGGGTTGCGAAGCAACTCAAATCGCTTGATACGAGCAAGTCTTCAGGTACCGATTGTATACCGATTAGATTCCTTTCAGAGTACGCTGATACAATAGCTCCGTACTTAGCAATCATATACAACCGCTCGCTCACCGATAGATCTGTAGCTGCAGATTGGAAAATTGCTCAGGTTGCACCAGTGTTTAAGAAGGGTAGTAGGAGAAATCCATAGAAACTACAGACCTACATCATTGACGTCGGTTTGCAGTAGGGTTTTGGAACATATACTGTATTCAAACATTATGAATCACCTCGAAGGAAACGATCTATTGATACGTAATCAGCATGGTTTCAGAAAACATCGTTCTTGTCCAATGCAGCTAGCTCTTTATTCGCACAAAGTAATGGCCGCTATCGACAGGGAACCTCAAGTTGATTCCGTATTTCTAGATTTCCGGCAAGCTTTTGACATCGTTCCTCACAAGCGACATCTAATCAAGCTGCGTGCCTTTGGGGTATCGTCTCAGTTGTGCGACTGGATTCGTGATTTCCTGTCAGGAAGGTCTCAGTTCGTAGTAATAGACGCCAAATCATCGAATAAAACTGAAGTGATATCAGGTGTTCCCCAGGGAAGCGTCCTAGGACCTCTGCTGTTCCTGATCTATATAACTGACCTGGGTGACAATCTGAGCAGTTCTCTTAGGTTGTTCGCAGATGATGCTGTAATTTACCGTCTAGTAAGGTCATCCGAAGACCGGTATCAGTTGCAAAGCGATTTAGGTATGATTGCTGTATGGTGTGGCAGGTGGCAGTTGACGCTAAATAACGAAAAGTGTGAGGTGATCCACATGAGTTCCAAAAGAAATCCGTTGGAATTCGATTACTCGATAAATAGTACAATTCTCAAGGCTGTCAATTCAACTAAGTACCTGGGTGTTAAAATTACGGACAACTTCAGTTGGAAAGACCACGTAGATAATTTTGTGGGGGATGCGAGCCAAAGGTTTCGTGTCATTGGCACGACACTAAAGAGACAGCGTACAGTACGCTCGTTCTTCCTCTGTTAGAATATTGCTGTGCGGTGTGGGATCCTTACCAGGTGAAATTGACGGAGGACATCGAAAGGGTGTAAAAAAGGGCAGCCCGTTTTGTATTATCGCGTAATAGGGTATAGAGTGGTGCAGATGTGATAGGCGAGTTGGGATGGAAGTCATTAAAGCAAAGAAGTTTTTCGTCGCGGCGAGATATATTTATGAAATTTCAGTCACCAACTTTCTCCTCCAAATGCGAAAATATTTTGTTGAGCCCAACCTACATAGGTAGGAATGATCATCAAAATAAAATAAGAGAAATCAGAGCTCTAACAGAAAGGTTTAGGTGTTCGTTTTTGCCTCGCGCTGTTCGGGAGTGGAATGGTAGAGAGATAGTATGATTGTGGTTCGATGAACCCTCTGCCAAGCACTTAAATGAATTGCAGAGTAATCATGTAGATGTAGATGTACTAGTACCTTTATACTTAACGACTCCCATCAATGATAAGCAGTAACTGTGTAAAGATAAGATCAGGTTTTGAAATATTTGATAAATGTGACATTTAAAAGTCTTTCTCACACAATAATCTACCACCGAAAGGGATTTACTGAACTGGAGATATCATTTGAAATTACAGTTTTATCAAACTGTCAAACTCAGTTCTTTGTCTTAGTGATGATGAGCTCTTCAACCTCGTCCTAACAACGTAATTATGGCTCTCTGCGTTTGCCGCTTGTTATCTACAAGCAAAGACTGATATCTGGTACTATCACGAGAGTTAATTTTATATCACCTTCATTTATCAGATATTTCAAGCAACGGATGTACTCAGGACTTTCTTTTCCCCGAATTAACGCATGGGTGTGAACGAGATTAGTATGTGCATAGAAGCCAGTCTGTTTGCTAAAAAAGTTTCAGCAAATAACATTAAATAAACGTATATAAAGTAACAGTAAACATATTTCCAGAAAGATAATAAAAACCGCCTACCGCAACAATCTTTAAGTTGTCACTTTTGCAACCTCGTGTAATGTTATATGCAGATGGTATCTGTTCTTTCGAACAACACCTGTAAGCAGTTAATGGTCTGGATTTCATTGTAATTTCATTCTTGCAATATTATATACTTCACTGGCAATTCTTTCACCGTTACTGTTACATTTATGTTGTGGAAACCATCTCATATACTGAGTCAAAGTGGCAGCATCTGAAGTACACACGGACTTGTTTCTAATGCATCTTGGCATCCTATCATACAGAGTTTACTCACATGTTGTCACAATTCTATAGCTCATGTTGTGCATCCAGAAATAAAAGGTCGATGCAAATGGTGAAAGCTATAATGCAAGAAACTGTGACTTTTCTGTGATGTAACTCTCGCTACTTTTTTTGTGAAAAAGAAACATACCTGAGGACGTCTACAAAATTTTATTCATTTATGGGGACGTTCACAAAGAAAACAACAAATGTTGTTCCCTCGCTTGTATGTGGAACAACTGCAGCCATAATATGACATTTTGAATAATAACTGCTTGGCTGCTCTTGTAAATTATATATTTTGACGACTTATTTCTTAGCCTAGAAGCTTTGAGTCTACGAGACCGGCCGCTTAATAAATTAATTATTTACAAAATCAAAATGTTACTTCAGATTAGGCTGTTCAACCAGTGGGGAATTCCGCCAGCTCTCTATCATGCACAGCCTGTATGGACTGGTCACGAAGACCTGTTACTCCGTTCTGTGCATGGCTGAACCACTTGGCCACTCTTGCGAAAAATTGTAACAATGTGCTACAGTATTGTGGCCTGTATGCTCATGACTTACTAGGTTAGTAAACGCAACTAAACTGAATATATTAATTTCACATATATAAACTGAACTTTTAAGATATACCGGCTAGTTACAATTAAATTTTCCCTGTATAAAATGGGGCCCCACTCCACATCGCACGTGAAATTCACCTGCTTCTCCGAAACACATTTGGAAACGATCGACCTATCGCATGTGTACCATACTTGATAACATTAATCTCCAGAGTAAGGAGTGCATGATTTCCATCCATCACAGGTCCAACGTCCAGCTCCAACTCTAATCACCAGGTGCAATGATCAGTCACCATAATTCATTGTCTCACACTCCTGACCAGTCGCAGCGCACTTGTTGCCGTGTGAACATGAGCTTGGACAAAAGAAGGAGGGCATTAGTGGCGAAGCTCTATTATCAAAACAACAGTAATGCTGCAGCTGCAATCCGGGAATATCGCCGGCAGAAAGGATTATCGAAGGGTTCTCTTCCTCCATCTGCTGTGCAGAGCATGATGAAGAAGTTCGAATCAACTGGAGAACTGGACGTCGCTCTGGGAAGAGGCCGACGACCGGTTGCACGATAGGTGGTTGGTGAAATCGCTGTTGGTGTGGCAGGCAACGTTATGCGCGGATCCCGATCGTCTGGCAGAGCGTCTGCTGTGTCACGACAGTTGAACATCTTGTGGTTTACTGTACATAGGTGTTTCAAACCCATCTCAAATGATATCCCTAATAGATTCATGTCGTACAGCAGCTCCCACCACAGGACGCATAACGACTTGAAGTTGACAAGGGCTGTCCCTGGACCATCCTATGGACAGACGAACCTCATTCTTCTCTGATGGGTGAGGTGAACACATAGAATGGCCGAGTATGGGTATCTTAACATCCAGTCATTGTGCTTGAAGTTCCTCTGTATGGTGAGCATGTCACCATATTGTGTGCCTTCACAGCTATGTTCATCAATGGGCCCGTTTCTTTTTTGATCAGGTTGGACTCAAGGACCAAAGATGTGCAGTGAGACTGGCCAACGTTACTGTGATATGCTTCGCCAGCATGCCATACCCGCCCTGCAGGAGAAAGACACATTGAACGCGACAGTTTTTATGCAACATGGGCCCCACCGCACATTGCTCGTGAAGTTCACCTGCTTCTCAGAAACACATTTGGAAACGACTGAATTATCAGCTGATCGTTTCCAAATGTGAGTAGAAACCGAATGATGCCCTACAATATTTGGCCTGAGAGGTATGTAGGAAAAGGTAAAGCGCTCTCTGAAGATTTACGTGTAGAGTATGAGTAATTTTTGAAGACTTGTTATCATAACAGCTTTTTAGACGTGTGGATGAAGGCACAAACTTACATAATGTAGACACAGATCGCTTCCAACTAGTAATAACATTTTTTCCTTATATTTTATTCATTACAAAAAACTATTGGATCTAAACTTTAAATACCGAGTGTTTATAATTAAACTTTCCATATTTAACACGTTGTAACATGGAAACAAATTACCTTATGAGGACCAAAGTTAGTACCATTAATGTCAAGGACACTGGGAAGAGAAATAATCCGGAATCAATTCAAATCTGCTGCCACGGTACATCATACCATTACATACCGCTACCATTATTACAACAAAAGAGGCTCAATATGGCACCCATCATTATCCAGAAGAGTCTGAAAGCGCAAGATTGCATTCTGTACAATAGAACGAAGCGTGTCTGTAAGCTTGCTACCTCTCTTGATATGCTGCACTTTAGATCAGCACATGTGTGAATGTTCCCCTGATAAACCCTGTCCTTCAGGTAGCCCCACAACCAGAAATCACAGGGAGTGAGATCTGGTGATCATGCTGGGCATGCATACCAGCATGCGTATAAAGAAAAATGGCGTAATTTTAGTGCAATTGGAAGCTCGCATGCGAGGCAGAATGTCCTAATTTTAGTGCTGTGCAGTAGGACATTAGCACAAATGAGCAGTCGCCACTCGGAGTAGGTCACGTACGTGGAGACCAGCTGCCTGGCTGCACGCACATCCCTGTTTGACCACATCTGCCAACTGCTGCCCTTGGGTTCCCAGCCTCCTGTGGGCAGGCACTCACCCTGGAACAGCCTACCACGTGATATCACTAACTAGTAAATCACAACACATTCTCATTTCCTGTGAATATAGTTGGGCAGCAACGTATATTTTCACTCTGCTATTACAGACAAATAAAGGCTGTAGTTTGGTCTTTATGGGGTATTGGCCTTTGCATAACTCATTTTATTTCTTATGTAATAGGAATGATACATGATTACAATCATGCAGGAATTTGTCGGTTGGCCTTGTATCTTTAATGTACACTGATCAACCAAAATACAATGATTACCCACTGAATAGTGTGTCTGTCCACTTTAGGAATGCGATACAGCAGAGATTCTGAGTGATCTAGGTCGACTGTTTGGTAGGTTTACACATGTATGTGACACCACACTAGTCTTGCAATTGCTATAAATTACAGCATTGCAGTTTGTGGGCGAGGAGACGCCCTATAACTCCTAGATGTATTCCATCAGGGTCAGAGGAGGCGAAGTAGGTGGCCAGTACAGCAATGTGCTTTCACTGTCATGCTCTCCCAGCCACTCCAGACTCTTGATGTAGATGGTTATACTACTGGAAGATGCCATCGCCGCCAGAGAAGAAATCAAGCTTGAAGAGGAGCTAGTAGTAGTCGTAGAAGTAGTAGTAGTAGTAGTTGTTGTTGTTTTATTCATCCTTAGATTACTTTTACATGGATATTGGAGAAGTCATGGTACTACAAATTAAGAGTATCCAAAAAACATAATTGAACTACAAAGGCTCTAGTTCAACAAACATGAAACATGTAGCTAGCCATGGCCTTAAAGTAGGAACCCTCACACTATTTGCCTCAAGATAATTAGGGAAGGCATGGAAAATGTACTCATTCAGTTTTTACCCAGTATGCGTTATTGTATGGCTTATGATGGACCGTTCTTTCATTCCCATTCCCAGTCACTGCAGACATTGCACACAAACACTATACACAGATTGTTTTATAATGTAACACTACATACACTATCAACTGATGTCAGGACCTTAGTCATGACATTTGGTTTCCATTTGTCTGCCACTACTTCTGAATTGTTAGTCTGAAAAAATGAGAGTATCGCCTTATAATGTTTTATGTGCTGTCCTTCCAAACAAACAAAAATTAGCATTATATATTGCACAGCTTTGGGAGCATCATTTTCTAGAATAGAATAAGATATAATACAAACCTTTGAAAGTACATTGTAAAATTATGGATATTTTACTATCGATATTACTGTTTCTTTGTGGTTCAATTTTTATCAGATTCCTACTCTATGTTATCAAGTATTTACAGAATGCTTAACCACTACTTCTTAACAGTTTCGTTTCGAAAAAGTTTCTTTGAATCATCTCTTTTTGAGATTTATTGAACGGTTTTATTCCTTGGTAGCAATTATGTTGATTCTTTCTTGGTAAATATATGTTCAGTCTAGATCTTATTCCACTGCCATGGACAGAGCAGTTTCTACAGTAATTAATTATCAACATTATTTTTTCGTCCACTGATTGGTAGTTGTACTTACATACTGAAGTTAAGGTCCCAGCGTTTTCTTCAGATGGTTATAATTAGCTCGAATATTATTTTTGGTTATTATTCTTGTGGCTGTTTTCTGCAGTTTCACCCTTATTTTCGTGTTTGGGCGTTTATTTCCCATAAAATAATTCTACTGCTGAGCCTGAATGTACATACGAATAATATGAAGCAAAAAGACAAAACCTGTTGGACATTGATGACAGAATTCTAAGGTATAACATGCTGATAATACTTTGTTTGCAGATATCTTCAGGTGTGTACAACGGTTGAACTAAGAATTGAAATTTGTGACATGACATGTACACTGATTTAAACAGCCTCATTTTCCTACTTTAGACGGAAATTCGTGATATTTGTTTTCATGTTCAGTGTTATTTTATTGAATATTGACCAACTGTATACTTCCTCGATGGTTTCATTTGCTTTCTCTCACGGAAGTTTTCTTGTTTTCTTTGAGATTGTACTGTTGCTGTCATCATCAAAAAGAATATTTTTTCACGACTATAGCTGCTGGGAAAGACACTGATGTATATCAGAAACAGTATTGGTCCTAATAAGCTCCCTCAGGGAATCTATATAATAATTTGTTTTGGTTATGATAAGTGTTTGACATCTGTGTCATCTCTGCTCTTTGTACCTTATCTGCCAGATAAGATCAAAACCAGTCATTAGATATGCCTCTCATTCCTTATTATTCTAGCTTATTTGGTAGTCAGGCGTATCAAATGCCTTTGAAAGATCTAAAAATATGCCGATGACACACTCATTTTTGTCAAGAGCATCAGCTACCATATTTGTGAATTCTGCTCTGGCTGATTCTGTACTTCTACCACTTCGGAAAACAGACTGTGAGTCACTTGGGAGGTTATATTTATTCATGTAGTACATTAATATATCTTCTGTTATTGATTTCAATATTTTTGAGACTGACGATGGGAAGAAAGTGGGTCAGTAGTTTTCAATGACTTCTGCATTACCTTACATTAGCAGAGGTACACATTTTTGATATTTTAAATGCTCTGAGAATTATCCTGGTGTGAGTGTATCATTTATTATGTTTGTTCTGCGGTTTGTATACTCTATGTTTTGTTTCAACACACATAATGTTACTTTATTTGACAAACTGTTTTTGTTTTGTTTTGGGAAGTTTTACAAACTTCATACCTTATGGTTGTCAGTAGCACCATTTTACTTAGTGATTAATTATTTAAACAGTTTATATTTAGTATAGAGAATTTTGGTTGAACTTTCCCCAAAAGATTTGAAAAACATCCATTCAAATAATTTTTTAAATCATGTGGATCATTTATTACTTTATTTCTCTCACTTGTCAGTGTGTTATTGTCTGTTTGTCTCTCACTGTTTCCTGTTTAGAGACATCCCAGAGTTCATTGATATTATCCTCTGCATTGTATATTATTTAGTTAATAATGGCTTTTTCTAGTAATAAGTTGATAGTTGTGTCTGGTGCATCTTAGGTGTGACAGAAAGAGCACCACTGCAATGCCCATAATAAAAAAAAATCTGTCACCATACAAGACAAACGAGTGCAAGACTTCTTCTTTTCACGGAATTCCTAATGTAGGGTGAACATTTATGAAACCGCAAATTGTAGCGACGTATTCCTGGCTGGAAGTGGAGGAAAAAGGGCCCTATGGCCATGTGTCCAGAAATGCATCATTGCCACAGTAGGTGGCATTGACAAATGACACATACCGTGTGTGCCTTGTGTGTTACAGACTGTGTGAGTGACGCGGCATACTGCAAGCAGCAGAGTGGTCCGATATTCAAGTCGGGAGTAAGCCGAGATTGTTTTTGCATATGGCCAAGCAGGTGTAAATAATCGAAAGGTATCACAGCTATACCGAAACAAGTACCCTCACCGAAACCAATCACATCACACAACATTCTAAGCACTCTTTGGGCTTTTGTGTGATCATGGGTCCTTTCAGACAGACGAATGTACAGGGAAGCAGCGTACTGTGCATACACTAGATTTGGAGGACCAGATTCGACAGAAGATTGAGACGAACCCTAGCACAAGCGCCAGGAAAGTGGCCCTCCAACATGGTATATGCCAAAGTACAATTATGTGTATCCTGCATGAGCATAGCTACTATCCCTATCACTTGCTATGAGTGCAAGGATTACAGCAGAGGCTTCTGATCAACATCATTTCAGCATTAATGTGGGCTAGGATTCTTAGCGACCATCCACTTGGACCTTTCATTGTTCCACAATGTCACAATGGAGGAACATACCTGGACTTCCTGCAGAATACTTATTCTGCTCTGCTTGAGAAGGTGCCTTTGGAAGTAAAACGCGTTATGTGGTTTTTTGCAGGACAGACCTTACCCCACTTCGACATTACAGCTTGCCAGCACCTCAACATTTCAATGTTGGATAGGATGTGGAGGCACTGTTGCATGGCCTGCTGGGTCACCCCCAGGATTTTCACCTCTGGGGCCATGTGAAGTACACTGAGTGTGTAGACACTTCAACAACGTGTTCATGATGCCTGTGTCACTATTCATAGAGACGCCGGAACGTGTGAAGGAGTGCAGAAATACGCGATGCGACGTGTGGATGCGTGCATTCCACCCCATGGATGCCACTTTGGACATATCTTTTGATATGAATGGGCTGCAGCTCTGTACTGTGTTCTGCGAGGATTTGTTGTCACTTCATGCACACCACATATTTCTGCACACATGTTCATAGACCCTTCTTTCCTCCATTTCCAGTTAGGAACCCATCCCTGAGATCTGTGTCTTTTATTAACGTTTCCCTTCATAGTTGATTGTTGAGTTTGTCTGCTGTACACAGCAAAAGCACCGCCACATTATCACCAACAATAGGGGGTGCAAAAGTTTGTAAGTTTTGTTTGTGGGTTTTTTAATCTTGGATAAAAAGTAGGACATTCAAGACTGAGATTAAAAGTTATTTATCTGCTGTAATGGTTGACATAAATCACGAGAAAATTAACACAGACAAGAACATCACAAAGTGACTTGTTATAAGTCTTTCTGTACCCATGTTAGAAATTTAGGGACGCTAGTACATTATGACTCCTTGTCATGGAGCTGAGGTACAGAAGGAGTTAGTAGAACTTCCTAATACCAGCTGTTGTCCAGTTGTTTCTGTGACACAATTACACAATGTTGAGGACATAAGGTATTTTGCATTTACATTGGTTTATTTATGTGTTTCATCCTAACATTGGTTTGTTATTTCTCTTGAAAAATCTTTTTATTTTGATTTGTGATAGAGCCTTTTGTAGGTCTGTACTTCAGTTATTTTCTTTACATATCCAATTTTGTTGTTATTTGGCTCAAAATGTATGAAAGACCATGATCATTTACAGCTATGTCACCTGTTTCCCTGTTCATATTTACTGACACATGGTCGATTACTGATTTAGTCTTTTAGCAACCATTGTTGCTCTATTAACCAACAGTGACATGCCAAAAGTCCGAAGGATATTTATTTACCATGTTTGTGTTTATATGTACGTCTCCATATAATTTTGACTTATGTAGTTCAGGATTCCCCTAGAAATTCTGGTAGTTTATTGAAAAAGTGTCCATACTACCACTTGATGATAGATACATAAACACATTGATTGATTTCTTACTATTATTATCAAGCCCCATTAATTCACTAGCCGATAGCTCTTCACAATTGCTGTGCAAAGGTCACGTTTCGATTTAAATGTGTTCCTTTTCTGATACAAATGCATGATCCTGCTCTGAGGATAAGGTCTTGGATCTAAATATGATGGATGCTAAAGGCAGAAATATTACACTACCACAATAGAAATAGCTGCATTTGGCTCTGTTATTCACCCTACCTTACACAAACATGAAAGTATGTTGTCATTTGTAAATTATTTCTGCTGTGACATTTGTGCATTAATTGTAGTTCGCAGAACAGCATTTCTCTGCAAGAGTAATATCCAATGAATTCGAAGTACCACCAGCATGGAACAAGGGGAAGCCTGAAATAGGTTAAAACGGTATCTTGTACAGTTAGTTTATTAGTTTCATGTACCATGGATCATTTCTACGATTAATAGTAATAATGTTGAATGTGTCATTTCTTTTTTAGTTTTTAATTTAATTTTTCCATTATTTTTTAAATACAGATCTGAATGAGTAAATCGTATGCACCACCTTTTACACATAATAAAAACAGAAACCTTCTACAATACAGAAGAAACAAGTTGCGTTAACTGAATTTTTTTATTTCCAGAAGTTGTCTTACATGTTCTTGTAAACATGGTGTCACTGATACATTGAAATAAGGTCGTGCCAGCCTTCATAGAAACTGCGCTCGTTTCCAGCCAGTGCAAGCTAGGAGCTGACCCTGGTGAAGTAGGGCAGAGTGTTGAGCGGCGCGGGGTAGGCGTAGAGCCAGGTGGGGCCCCGTATGGTGGGGTGCTCGGGGTCCACCTCGTCCCGCCAGTATCCCTTGGGCAGGTAGATGTCGCGCCTCGTGGCCGTGCGATACGTCACCGGTGCGACCAGCAGGTCGTCGCCCAGCAGGTACTCTGCATGGGAGGAAAACAAAGAGTCAGCACATGGCGTACCCCAGTCATGTGACAGGTTCATTCCGTGTTGTACTACCCTCTACTCCCCTCAGGGATCACATCTCTGCTTCTTGTACTTTACTGTCTTCTTTGTTCTTCTTCATACAAGTCTCACTTCAGTACAACATTAACGACATCAACATAGTCGTATCAAGTGTAATTTTTGTATTTTTTAGGGGATTTTATATTTAAATATTTTTTTCAGTGTTCCAAATGCTGTGCTGAATTTCTGCAGCTTTTCATATATATGGTTGTCAAAAACGTAACCTGTGAGTCACAACACACATATTTAAAATATGGCACCTGATTAATTACTTTATTGTTAATTACTGTTTTCAACTATTGTGAATATTTACAGTGGAAGGTCATAACTTTATTCTTATCTACTGAAATTTTAAAACTGTATTCTGGTGACACACTGCCTAACAAAAAGAAGAAGAAGAAAAAAAAAGAAGCACCCACCACGTCATAAATTTATTCTTAAGTAATCAAATTTTAAGATTTAATTTTATATATAGACAGCCTGACAGAAAAAGTAAAAGACATGCTACATCCTGGTTTAAGAGAATATGTGATGTTATTTTAGTGATTACAAAAGTCACTAAAATTTGCAAAGAACTGGCAGTGTGATCCCACTAATCAGTATAACGTTGCACCCCGGGTGGCACGTATGCATTCACTGATTCAGTTGGTTCTCCTGAGCCAAGCTGGCTCACATCTGTTGCAGCTCGACGTTCACATTCTGAATACTGACACAGGTACAAAGTTTACTTTCGACCTCGTTGCATACATGTTCTATCGAGACCAAATCTTGGTGCCTTTCTGCACAGCAGTAGTTCAACACATAGACGACTTATAAAGTCACCTGCTGCGTGTGGATGTACATTTTCCTGTTGAAAAATAGTACCATGATATGGTCACAAGAGAAGTAAAACATGAGGATGCAGGATGTCTGTGACATACAGCTGTGCCATCAGAGTTCACTCACACATTAACAGCCACAACTTGAAGTCGTACATGAGTCCAGGAGTAACACCGCTGCCCCTTTCCTAAAAATACTGGGAGAATAGCATATTCCCTTCCTCCCATCCCCCGTCGCCGTCTCTTTCTATGAACGGAAGTAATCTGGATCTGGTATAGTGCTGAACCGTGATTCAACACTGAGCACAGTGCCTTACCCAACTAAGCACAATTTGATGTCCTTCACAGAGAGCACTGAACACCTGACACACTTCACTCGAATAATATTCCCGACCAGGCCTTTGTAAGGACGCTAAACTGTCATGGAAAATTCCAACTGTTAATCATTTATGAACTCACCAATGGTATGTATGGTGTGTACATTTATGAAGTTACATTGGGATTCGACCATGTATTCTCGGTTCATAACTTTTTTAACAGCCAGTGTACCTTGTTTAGCCACACTGCTAACTGCAGATAGTCTTCACTTTCATGTATTATGCATAGCAATGCTCTAAGATTAGTGTATTTGTCTAATTTAATTTCCCAATAAATAGTTGATTTCCAGTTTTTGATGACATTGTTAATGTAAATGTAAGAAAAAGGATTGCCATGAAGTAACTGTTATATGTGGTTCCTTCTCCTGAAAAAACTGAGAAGAAAGACCAATCTCTAAGTGGATCACGAAATGCGACGTATCCAAGAGAAACATGTTACCTCACGAGAATGTGAGTGACGGTGTGTGGAGTTGTAATGCATGATAAGTGTTTGTGAAGGTTTTAAATTAAGCTAGGAAGTCTTCCCAAAAATCAGGAACTGGGTGGACTTTGTATGCATTTTACCTTGGACACAATAAAAATGAGAAATGATACGAGACTTCAACAACAACAGTTCAGCAATGGATACAGGCAATGGCGCCTCTCAGTACATTTAAGATATACTGTGTGTTCACTGTAGACGAAAGAAGCTCAAGTGTGAGATTGCCTCAGTAACATGTTAGTTCAGCCGGCCGGAGTGGCCGTGCAGTTCTAGGCGCTGCAGTCTGGAGCCGAGCTGCTGCTACGGTTGCAGGTTCGAATCCTGCCTCGGGCATCTATGTGTGTGATGTCCTTAGGTTAGTTAGGTTTAATTAGTTCTAAGTTCTAGGCGACTAATGACCTCAGAAGTTATGTCGGATAGTGCTCAGGGCCATTTGACCCACGTTAGTTCATGATTGAAGGGTACGTCGATGAGTAGTTGTCACAGAAATCGTAACTGAGAGATTCGAAACTAAAATGATAGCATACGAAGCGGTCTCTAGAATAATTCTAAAAATAGAAGCTGTTCGCCATACCGTCGCTGATCTGGAGAGCGGTGGAGTCCGTCGGGTCGAGCCACCAGATGGGCCGGTTGACCGGAGTGCCGTTCTCCACTGCCTGCTTCATCAGCTCGACGATCTTCGGACCGTACTGGGCGCGCAAAGCACTCAGGTTGCGCGCGAGCTCCACCGTCTGTAAAAGTATCACAAGTCACAGCCGTGAGCCGCCGTTTTGAAACTGAACTCATACGAGCATACCTTACAGTCTTACTACATAGAGATTGGCTTAATTTGTCGGTTCTTTGTACGTCACTGATTGTATGAACGCTGCTAAGCGATATTTACTTTAGAAGTGTCCTTTACAAACACGGAGAGCCATGTACAGTACGAGCACGGCACGCACCTCGTTGTCGTAGTCCCAGGGCACAGTGCGGAAGTGGAGGGCGGGCATGAAGGTGCTGGCCTCCAGCCAGCGGATGTACAGCTCGCGAGTGGCGATGACGCCCGTCTTGGTGCTGCCGCCCACCCTTTCCGGCATCACGAAGGGGTAGCCCTGCAGGCTCATCTCCAGCAGCTTGGGCAGCAGCGTCTTCAGGCCGTTCTGCGTGCTCCACGCCGTGTCCACCGCGTCCATGTGGAAGAAGTTGGGCAGGCGCTGGCTCTCGACGCCGGACCGCAGCCTCGCCATGGGCCCGAACTGGGCCACTGCCTTGGCGTACGCGTCGGTGTAGACCACGGGCGTCCTCTCGAGCGGTGTCAGCTGCGGCGGCTGCGGCAGGTAGCTGGTCTCGCCGAAGTCGAACATGAACGAGTCCACGCCCGTCTCGTTGCGGAGCGCCTGCAAACATACAAATAAAATTCTATACCTGTGAGGCAAAGTAAGTGAAGCATCCTGACTTACAGTCTATGTGGTTCTGGGTTGGTACGCAGCCGTGAAGTAACAAGGCTATTCTATCGATAATGAAGTACAGGCTGTGTGAGAAACAAACACTTACGTTCTCACTGGAAATAAAAACACGAGTCACATTCGGGAGTAGTTTCTCATTTAGATATCTGGAGCAAGACTACCAAGGAAGAATGGAAGATCAAGAACGAAGTGCTCTAATTAAAACAGATGGAAGACATACATGCAGTTTCTTACTCTTGCTATTGAATGTGTATACTGAACAAGCAAGGACGGAAATAAAAGTAAGTTTCAAGAGTGGGACTAAAACTCTTATTGTTCCAAAAGGCGAAAACGTGGTCTCTCCAGATACAACCCCCTCTGTTTGGCACTCTTCTCGATGAGCATGTATGAAGAACATCCCATTTCACTGATCATATTGTTTAAATACTAAGTTTTGTGTTCGCGGTCGTCCCCTCTATTTCTACCTCAATGATTTACCTCGAAAATATTTTGTAGAAAAGTGTCATGTCTAACTAAGTGTCGATCAGTTTTGTTTTGCGTTGGTATAGAACTTCCAGTAATCGTTTCTTGTCTCCTGTTTCTTGTAGGACCTTTTCATCCGTATCCTATACGAATGCAGGGTGAATGAACGTCAGTAATGAGAGTCGCAGATAAGTTTGTTGTTCTGTGTGAAATTCAGATGGAACTGCAGGAACTGTTGGCTGTAATAAACAGTTTATCGAGCACAAAGTGCAGTTTGGGAGTCAAGGGAAGAAGAAGAAAGTAATGAGAACTAGCAGAAAAGAGATTAGCGAAAAACGGAACATCGAAATTTCAGACCACAAAGGAGACGTAATAAAGGGATTCAACTACTTTCGAAATGGATTGAGTGAGGAGGTCATCACAGAAAGCAGACTGCTGCAGGGAAAGAGGATAGTCTTGAGCAAAAGTATTGTACTGGTATCAAATACAGCTACAATTTCGGGAAAAGTAACGTGAGAATGTACGTTTAGTGAACAGCACTCTATGGTAGTGAATCATGGACTATATGAAAAACTGGAGGACAGAATCGGAACGAAGGAAGGAACATGTGGAATAGGATGACAGGTAGAAGGAGAAGGGACAGGGTGGTAGGACAGGTGTGTACAAACGAATCGAGTACAATTTGTTATATTTCTTATTACTTTCCAGAGGTATTAACTAGTTCCATGGCCATAGAGATTTACTCCTCGATTTAACGCCGTGGATGTAGACATGTAACGTAAAGAACAGAAACAAAATGACCAACTTGCATGACACTAGTTTGAATTGTAGAGGAAAACACTGTAGGCGAAGACAGAGCCTGGTCTGCACACAGTAAATAACATATAACGTGAGGTGGAAGTGTTGGTCTGCCGATTGGGACAGCAGAGCAGTTCGCAGTTCGCTGCATTAAACGTTTTAGAAGACTGACGATTAAAAAAAAATATATCATCTGTTTCCATAAAGCATATGTATATTTTATCATAACACATAAAAGCAATCTTTAAGTGCTTACATATAGCACTTCTTCTGGTACACCACATACGTCATTCGCTCAATGCTGTAAACGACACATCAAGCGGAACCTAAAAACCTCATTTGATTCCATGTATTTGGAATGTGGAAAAGCATAAGCTAACACAAAAATTAAACCGATGGCAAATACCCCTAAGTAAGTAAATAAAAAATTTAATAATCAACTCTCGATTCGTAAATGATCTAACCTTTCTCTTTTTATATCACACTCTTGTGTGCTTAAGGTTATGGATTGGTGAGCTACAGATCCAATTACTACATCCCTGCTCTGTGTGTTAAATGTCAGATATTCAAATTGTTTGTCATATGAACTATCTCCATGGGCTACCATGACACATGAAAAGGATATATTGTCAGTAGAAATCCGTTTGTATGCTACCTACATTTATTTGGAGAATGCAAGTCTAAAACCTGTACAACAAGTAAAAGAGAGTATTTTTCTTTTTTCAGTATTAAAGTAATCATAAGAACGTCTGCTTCACAGTTTACATAGAGTAGTACTATGTTACGTATTTCTATGCCATAGACAATAGAATTTGTAGCGAATGCACTCACCGCAACTCGATCAGTCCACCAAGCTACCGCATCAGGATTGGTGAAGTCGATAATGCCAGCCCATCCACCCCACCAGCGAGTACTGATGCTGCCATTGTTGTTGCGCACAAAGTAACCTTTGGACTGTGCCTCAGAGAAGAAGGGTTCGCAGTCACTGTTTATAAATGGGTGTATCCACAACGCGACAGGGAATCCCAGTGCGTGGAGGTCGTCCACGAGCGCCTTCATGTCGGGGAACTTGGTGGTGTCCGGGCTGAAGCTTCCGCGGCAGCTCTCCCAGAAGTTGGCTATTTCGAGAAGGCTGTAGCCGAACCCGTGCTCGATTATGCCTGCGGCGCGCTCTCTCACGTTCTGCTCGGGTGGCCCCACTTCCCAGAACGGCTGAACACCCAAGCGTTCGTCTGGAATCGCCGTAGGCTTGCCCAGGTACTTCTGGATACCGACCAAGTGCGCCTCCTTCGCATCACCGTACGTACACAGCTCGTATTCCAGCACGTTGTCGCTTCGGTCCTCTGGGTAGGGAGACGCGTTCTCGGCACTGAAACACAGTTTATTGCTCGTCTGATTGCTGTTTTGGTCGACGAAGAGAGGGACGTTCGTGTGAACGTGAACGAGTCTTCCGTCGGAGAAGACCCAGTAGCGCGTAGCGATGGTGGCGTGGTCCGTATGTTCGGCGACGTATGCGTAGTGCTTGTACACGTTGTTCTCGATGGGCCAGGTGCGGTAGGTCGATTCGACACCACCGTAGATGTGGCTCCTTAGGTGCCGCTGACACATTGTGATTATCTCACTCGGATTGTCTTTGGTGTGCCGGACCCAGAGACATTCGCCCGACCTGTCTTGGTGACGGACGAGAACTCTGGAGGCGCCAAAGTCGAAAGACTCTTCGTTTCCACGAGTCTCATGGCGTGGAACTGCAGACCGCTGGTTGCTGGAGGCTTCGATGTATCCCACTTCTACCTCGTCTCCACCTGAAACGTGCAAGCAGATAGGTGCTGTGAGTGAACTTACGACAGTAAGTAATGCATGAAACAACTATCATAAAATAATAAAATATACTGGGAAACATTTTTAATTATGTAAAAGAGTAGATAGAACATACATAGTCTTCCATATTCAAACATGGAAAACATGTAGCTTTCTACATCGCATAAACTGTCATAAATTTGGTTTAATCTTACTTGTAACAGGTGCTTGAGTCGGCTGGATTTCCTTTATACCATTGTTAGAGTATTGTTCGACGAACCATTTCTGCTCTCAAACAAGGAGGGTGTAAGTATTATTTCGTCAACGCAGGCTATGTATCCCTGTGCTTTATTACCGAGAATGATGCTGACGAATGAACGTAACGTAAGTAAGAGCACAGACACTGTGTGGGATTGTTATTTTTAGTTGCATGTTATGAGTAATGCACAGGGACAACGAGCTAACTCAAGATGGGACGACGCTCGAAATAATTTCGCGACAGGAAATATCTGTTTGTGCATGGAGTTAATGGTTCTCAGGGTCGTCGACCCACATTCAAGAGGCGTTAATACCTTACATAAATACAGATATTTTTTTACAATGGAAAATTATTCTCTGTATAAAAGAAACGAAAAGGTCTTTTAAGATTTAGTCGGTGTTCTACTTCTTAATTCCAAGTTCAACTATAATATTGATAAGAGATTGTAACTTATAAGACAATGTAAAATTGAGTAGTCTATAGATGAGTTATGAATTCAAATTATACTTCTTACGTTATTTAATGTAAGTGTAAATTAGTTATATTCTTTGTTTTAGCAGCAGTAGCCCTGTTGTTGGAGAACAAGTCCAGTAAGTTCTGTTTCCTTTCTTGTGTACTGGTGTGATATGTGCTACTTTTCAGTCCTTAGGTTGGAATCTTTCGCCGAACGACTGGATGTGTATAACTGCTTTCTCATTAGCATACTTCAATAGGAACCTAATTAGTTTACAATCTAGATCGGAAGAGTTCCCTAATTGACTTATATTGCTTCACTACTCCAAGGGGATATAATTCGGAATTATTTGTGTTGGCGCCTTTTCTTGATTCTGATTCTGGAATATTTACTGAATCCTCTTTGGTGAATGAGTTTTGTGATCTTTGTGTAGACATCTAGTGCCACATAACTGCTCAAACCTACCAACAAACTGTCAGATCCCTGATGCGCAACTTCAGTGATGTATCTCGTCCGAAAGACGGACAAACAAGCTATTAAGGAGGTGCTCATAATTTCTGCCTCATCAGTGTATATGTTCTCATTAAAATTTGCTTGAGCAATTATTGTTAAACTAATTTTATTCAAAAATTTTATGTTCTGAATTTGAGTCGTTTCAGAAGTCATATCAGATGGGCCACTCCAACAGTCATTTACTTGAGAGTCCATTCAACATTGATTCTTATCGACTGTAATTCGAGGATCAAATGTAATTATATGAAAGAAATAGCGCTGATACACTGCAACTTTCGACTCCCTTTCTATACTACCTAATCAAAAGGACCCGTACATGTCTGTGTAATGCAGAACTGACCATTAGATGGCTTGAGGAGCGGACCTGCATGTGTGAGATGTGGTGTTTAGTATTGTGTTGTCAGTGGAGGAGCAGTAACAGAACAATGGACCAGTCAGGAGAGCCTGACACTTGAAACACTGAGAAGTCATGTAATGTCACCCAAGAAACAAATCAATCTCGGACATTTGGACCCTTCTAAAGTCTTTGAAGTCGACTGTTGATGATGTGATTATGAAACGGAATCGTGAAACAACAGCCACACCTAAAGCAAGACAAAGCAGATCTCTTGTACTGTCAGATAGGGATCGTCGAAGATTGCAGAGAGTGTCTGTAAGAAAGCCGCGTGGAATCAGAGGGAGGAATTACTGGTGAGTCCAAAGTGCCGCCAGAAGTCTAACTAGCCCAATGACTGCACGCAGAGAGCCGGAAAGAACTAGTACAGCGGGATTCCTTGAATAGTCGAACTCTAGTGTATAAAACAGATCCAAATGTTTGTTACCACACAAATGAGTTAATGTGATAAACAATTGACAGTAAGCATGTAAGCGCGAATAACCATCGGAAAGTTTCGAAATTATGCTTAAACTTTGTCGGAAGTCATCAAAAGTTGTCATTTGTGAAACACTGGGTGAATATAGTCTGCATAATATGCGCCGCATTTTAAGCAAAAGGTAAATTTATCTATGCACCTCAATGTCTTTGATGTCATCTCTTCTGAACTATGTGTCATATGATTATGTATTTTTGCAAGTATATTCAGCGACGTATGTGAACACAGCCTGCAAATTGTACTGGGTATAGATTAGGTGATAAAAATATAGTAAATTAAAACAACATGCCTGTTGAAATTTTCGCACATCTAAATGTCCATGACATTTTATCTCCTGAACTATAAGACCTGCGATGAAGTAATTTCACTGGTACATTCAATGGTATATATACATACTGTATACAAACTGTGTTGTGAATAGGATTGGTAGTAAAGAAATAATAAGTTTTACTGTGTAGCCAGTGAAAATGTAGTAGGCAATAAACTATTTTTCATTCATCACTTTATGTCTGTTTGTATGCATACAGGTTTAGAACTGGGTCTAGCAAGAAAAAGTTTTGGTAAAGGTTTGAAAATATGTGCAAAGTGTGTTGGAAGTTGATAAGTGCTCTCATTTTGAAATAATGTATAAATGAAATCTCCATATTTGTATGCGATCCATTACACTGGCTGAAGACAAATACAAGATTCTACTGTAGTACCTGTCTTATTGTGTTAAGCTTCTAACATAAGAGTATACATCTTAATGAGTTATTCTGACAGCATTTTAATTTTTAAATTCAGTGAGTACTTGTACAAAATACTTAAAGTTACATTTTTATTGCCCCTGGAAGCCATAAGTGTTCTGGGGTGATGGACCATGCTGTACCCTGTAACAATCTGATGGGAGGATTTGTGTCTTACATATGTGAAGAGAACATTATATGGTATCATTTGTAGTGTCAATAGTAAAGTACGAAGGGGGTATTGTTAAGCTGTGGGGTGTTTTTCATGGTCAATCCGTAGTCTGCTTATTGCAAAGGATGTGAACAATTTTTACAGATTTGTGTACAGTGTACAGTAGAGGAAGATTTTGGAGATTGCGATTGCTTTTACCAGTATGAGAAAGCTCTCTGTCGTAGAGCAGCATCTGTTAGGGAATGGTTTGTAGATAATATCATTTCTGGAATGGATTGGCCTACCGAGAGTCCTGACCTGAGTCTAGTGGAACAGCTGTGGCATGACTTAGAATGTCGACTTTGCACCAGTCAGCAGTGTACCTTCTCTAGTTTGAGGAAGAATGGGCTGCTCTCCCATACATACACTGAAAGTGTTCTCATCAGAGTTTAAGCCATCAAAGAGGTAAAGGTGGATACACCCTGTATTAATTTCGACTAACAGGTGTCAGGATGCTTCTGATCAGTCAGTGTAGTGGTGGGCTTCAAAGGCTGACAGGATGCAGTGAAGGTGTTGTGTAGAAACTGTGGCAGCTTGCAGCAGCGCAGAGCCAGCAGGCTGCCCACTCATGACAGCCCCCGCACGCAGTGCCATCGGTCCACACTCACCCCTGTCAGACAGCAGCAGGATGCGACCGCTGGTCTGGTCGTAGCGGGTGCTGAGCCCGGCTGCAGCAGACGCCACCAGGGCACCCAGCAGCAGCAGCATCGCAGGCGTCCACATGGCTGCGACAGACAGATGAGCGCGCAAATCAGTCAACTTGTAGCCACGTGACACTTTAAACGACAGGCATAAAAACGGTAAGCTTGTGGTGCAGGCCTACAGCACATGGTATCCGGTGATGAAGCACACACCATTACACCGGATTACCTTTATCATAAATGGGGGCAATTCGCATAGTGAGATGCGTAGATTAATTTCTTTAATTCGTTTCCAAAATAAATTCTCGTTTAATTTTATGTTAATCTATTTATGTAGACCCACTAAATACCTTACAAATGAGCAATACCAGCTAATTTCATAAATAAGATGTGATCTCTACAACTGCAGAAAATCACGTTCGGATGCTGTTCACTGACGATGAACAATGATTTCAGTGACCTTTCTAATGTTTACAGGATTTGGAAGCTACGGTATACGTCACAGGCAACAGATTGTTGCAGCTAATCAATGCAGTCAGATTCGTGACCTATACCATTTTATAATCACCTACTTCAAAGTCACTAGTTGTAAATAATCTCTCGAGTTTAAGCGCCTAAGACTAGATGGTTACGTACCCAAAAACTTTATATTAATTTACCGATCACTTGTGCAGGAATGGAGTAATCTTCTAATATTCAGCATCTAAATTGGATTGACTTCTTCTCTGAAAAAGTTGTAGAACGCTTTTATGCGACGATTCAGATAAGTAACCTCACTTATTTATATTGTCTTGATTAATTTTGGACTTCATAGCTACCAGTAAGAAACAGCATCGAATCCATCTGTTCTCCAGAAAGATTGTGTTCAATTACAAAATGTTAGCAGTTTCAGCCTATTCTACCATTTCCAAATAATTTTTTAATGCGACATCTCCTCATTGAAATGGTCATTTTAGCAATAGTGTATACTTTAAGTTTATATACGAAGTTATTGATTTCACAGTACGTTTCTTCAGCCTGTCAGTTTAGTCCCGCTGCTTCTCAATGACCAACATCCAACGTCTGACGAGTTTTCCTCTTCTGGTGATGACACAGATGTCTTCAAATGGTTTGGATAATGGGAGCTTAATGCTCTTACCTTCAACGAGAATGATGTCAGCGTGTAGGCTGTGTTTTACGTTTGGGAATCATCTATGACTGGAGCGCTCAAGGTCGGAGAGAGGGCTTGTTGCTACGAACTTCCAGTGAGCAAAAGAACATTTCTTGAGAATGACTGTCAATACTAGAACTACAAGATCGCTTTTTGTGCAGGTATCAACATAGTTATTGAATCGAGCTTCGTCGATACACTGTTATGAAACTTTCTTGTACCTTCATTTCTCTCTGGTATGACGTTTCCCAGCTAACCATGGCGAAAGATCTTCACTTGGGTGTCCCTAAAAATGTCATAATACGCGAGCGTAAAACGTATGCCAAAACTATGTAATAGACCGTCGTGAGACTTATTAACCTATAGTTGTGTGATTATTTGTTCTTTTTGTTTAATATTATAATCTCTATCTCACCCTCCATCGCTATTGTTAGGAGACTAAAGAACAGTACTAGACAATAATCGTTACTTTCACAGTTACTGGCCACAATAGATGCTCACTATGCCATGCCAGACAAACTTAAGCAGTAGCGAATCACACTAATTACGCTATGTATCACACATAACAGGTAACAGCTCACCTCTAGGCACTCTGGCAGTCGCTGTGAAATGCAGAGCAGCTGACGTGACTGCTATGGTGCCTTAGCGGCCGTATATATAAGTAAAACTAATCAGTTAAATAACTAATCAGTTAAATCTTTTTAATCATTAGTGCGATACGTGTTTAGTGCGTCAGCGAAGCAATTAGTATCTGTTATTAGTATGCTGAGTGGCTTGATCACGCCAGAGTAATCAAAGCTTATCATAATTGTCACACTCGAGATATTATCTGGATCAGTTGATATCTAGCATCGCAGTGTTCCAGTGGTTTCTCTATTGCTGTAGAAAAAGCTCACGATACACGTTAAAAAGAATTTTAGCTCCCGTTAAAATAGTGTTTTCAGTAATCATCAATTCTTTTTTTCCCCAGCAACGTGAAAACCGTTAGTTGTGCAGGAAAAATTAACAGTACGTTTCTGTAGGAAATTAAATGAAGTTTAATTTTGTACTGGGAAACATTTTCGATACGAGCCGCAGTTCTCGATTTATTCGAGAGAGACATAAAACAGTGACAGTTAGCGCCTCCCCCCCCCCCCTCTAACCGCACCCCGCTACCCCTCATCCAAACGCTGACACCCCATGACTCACGATTTGTAATATGTTTTTCAGCACACTCCTTCGTAGCACTGTACAAAGATTTGCGACTAAACTATTTTGTCCCTTAGTCTTTGCTAACGAGGCTACTTGGTAACATTACACTGTTTGTGCACCCTCTCATATGCCATTCTACAAACTGTGTGATAACACGGTCAACTATGATTTGCCCACCGTTTATTGTTTATGAGCTCAGTGATGGACTGGAGCAGAAGGTCATCTGAACGATTAGGTAGCTTTGGCCAATTGTCGGGCTGTGGCTGTACAACAGGGAACTCAGGTAAATACAATAGACTTTATACTTGTACTCTGCACATATGTTAGGTGAGCTGATAATCTAACAGAGGGTGCAGTTAAGTCACACCTGGGACTGTTATATCAGACTCTACTGCCAGCTGAAGTAACCCTTTAGATCTGAGACTCGAGGTATGTTTGTATCAGAGGAGTGCCAGTGCGGCTGGCCGGGGTACAGACTACAATTTACAGTAAGCTGTTAGCCACGGGAACGAACAGCGGGACGTTCAGCAATATCAGCGATACAAACGTGCAAGAGCCAGAGGGTCACTCTGTTTCTGTAAGGAAAGGAGCGGTTTCGCAGTTGGCTACACCTGCGTGTAAATTTAAATTGGGCACATTTAATAGTTTATGTGAATAAAAAACTGAAGGTTGTAAGTAGGCTGTTTAGGTTTTTATGTTTGTAATGCCAAGTACTGCTGTGTATGAAACTCGCTGACTGCACTGTGTGCAGTCTGTGGCTGGTTGGACTGATTGTTGGAATATTCGCTAGTGTAGTGTTGGGCTGTTGGATGTGAACAGCGCGTAGCGTTGGACAGTTGGAGACGAGCCGCCAGCAGCGGTGGATGTGGGGAGAGAGATGCCAGAGTTTTGAGAGCGGACGATCTGGACTTGTGTCCGTCAGAAAAAGGAAATTTGTAACACTGGATGTCATGAATTTATATATATATATACAACTTTTGAAGACTATTAAGGTAAATACATTGTTTGTTCTCTATCAATATCTTTCATTTGTTAACTATCAATATCTTTCATTTGTTAACTATGCCTATAAATACACTCCTGGAAATGGAAAAAAGAACACATTGACACCGGTGTGTCAGACCCACCATACTTGCTCTGGACACTGCGAGAGGGCTATACAAGCAATGATCACACGCACGGCACAGCGGATACACCAGGAACCGCGGTGTTGGCCTTCGAATGGCGCTAGCTGCGCAGCATTTGTGCACCGTCGCCGTCAGTGTCAGCCAGTTTGCCGTGGCATACGGAGCTCCATCGCAGTCTTTAACACTGGTAGCATGCAGCGACAGCGTGGACGTAAACCGTATGTGCAGTTGACGGACTTTGAGCGAGGGCGTATAGTGGGCATGCGGGAGGCCGGGTGGACGTGCCGCCGAATTGATCAACACGTGGGGCGTGAGGTCTCCACAGTACATCGATGTTGTCGCCAGTGGTCGGCGGAAGGTGCACGTGCCCGTCGACCTGGGACCGGACCGCAGCGACGCACGGATGCACTCCAAGACCGTAGAATACTACGCAGTGCCGTAGGGGACCGCACCGCCACTTCCCAGCAAATTAGGGACACTGTTGCTCCTGGGGTATCGGCGAGGACCATTCGCAACCGTCTCCATGAAGCTGGGCTACGGTCCCGCACACCGTTAGGCCGTCTTCCGCTCACGCCCCAACATCGTGCAGCCCGCCTCCAGTGGTGTCGCGACAGGCGTGAATGGAGGGACGAATGGAGACGTGTCGTCTTCAGCAATGAGAGTCGCTTCTGCCTTGGTGCCAATGATGGTCGTATGCGTGTTTGGCGCCGTGCAGGTGAGCGCCACAATCAGGACTGCATACGACCGAGGCACACAGGGCCAACACCCAGCATCATGGTGTGGGGAGCGATCTCCTACACTGGCCGTACACCTCTGGTGATCGTCGAGGGGACACTGAATAGTGCACGGTACATGCAAACCGTCATCGAACCCATCGTTCTACCATTCCTAGATTGGCATGGGAATTTGCTGTTCCAACAGGACAATGCACGTCCGCATGCATCCCGTGCCACCCAACGTGCTCTAGAAGGTGTAAGTCAACTACCCTGGCCAGCAAGATCTCCTGATCTGTCCCCCATTGAGCGTGTTTGGGACTGGATGAAGCGTCGTCTCACGCGGTCTGCACGTCCAGCACGAACGCTGGTCCAACTGAGGCGCCAGGTGGAAATGACATGGCAAGCCGTTCCACAGGACTACATCCAGCATCTCTAAGATCGTCTCCATGGGAGAATAGCAGCCTGCATTACTGCGAAAGGTGGATATACACTGTACTAGTGCCGACATTGTGCGTGCTCTGTTGCGTGTGTCTATGTGCCTGTGGTTCTGTCAGTGTGATCATGTGATGTATCTGACCCAAGGAATGTGTCAATAAAGTTCTCCTTCCTGGGACAATGAATTCACGGTGTTCTTATTTCATTTTCCAGGAGTGTAGTTAGTGCCTTCAGTAGTTAGAAGCCTGGCGCGGTGGCTGAGCGGTTCAGTCCGGATGTGCCTCTCTAAGGCATGGATGTGTGTGATGTCCTTAAGTTAGTTAGGTTTAAGTAGTTCTAAGTTCTAGGGGACTGATGACCTCGGATGTTAAGTCCTATAGTGTTCATAGCCAATTGAACCATTTGAACTAGTTAGAATCTTTTATTTGGCTGGCAGTATTTGCGCTCGGTGTATTGCAGCAGTTCGAGTAACGAAGATTTGTGTGAGGTAAGTGATTCATGAAAACAAAGGCTTTGCCGCAGCGGGTGCACCGGTTCCCCTGAGATCACCGAAGTTAAGTGCTGTCGGGTGTGTTCGGCACTTGGGTGGGTCTCCATCCAGGCTGCCATGCGCTGTTGCCATTTTTTTGGAGTGCACTCAGTCTCGTGATGCCAATAGGAGAGCTACTCTACCGAATAGTAGCGTCTTCGTTCAAGAATACCATCATAACGACCGGGAGAGCCGTGTGCTGACACCACGCCCCTCCTATCCGCATCCTCTACTGAGGATGACACGGCGGTCAGATGGTCCCGGTCTACTCGTGGCCTGAAGACGGAGTGCTTTCTAAGTGATTCATGAAAGGCATAAGTTATTGTTAATCAGAGCCATTCTTTTGTAGGGATTATTGAAAGTCAGACAGTGTTGCGCTAAAAATATTGTGTGTCAGTTTAGTGATGATCAGAATGAATACAGTGAGAAATGTCTGAGTATGTTCATTTTTCCTCAGCTGCTTGAAAATCAAATAACGTAAGAGGTTTTCCAGCCATGTCATTCTTAATTTTCAAAGGGGAAGTTTCGTACAGCGACCCTTTGCCGAGGATACCTCACTGAAATCTGATTTTTGTGTGATGAATGTAGTTATTGTTTATTGCTTGCGTGTAATTGTAGATAGAATCTCCTTTGTAGCTGTAGTTTTTCATTATTGTACAGTAAAACAGTTGTGGCATGCATGTAGATTTGCAAAAAGCATTTAGCAGCCACGTTTGCAATTAACTGGATATAATTTTCAGTGCTATTTTAATGTGTTTTCTTATTTTGATCTTCAAATTGTGCTTTTCTATGTTATCGTGTGAAATATTTTGACAATTATGGCGTGTGAAAAACGTAACACTAGGCTGCAAAGTAAATTGAAAAATGACAGTGAAGACGAGAGTAATGTGTAAGCGCCACCGTGTAATGAATTAAGAAATATTCAGAATAGTGATTTGGTAATTGTGCGTAGGGAAATCTACCAGGCAATAAATAATGGTGTAGACAGTAAAACAGCTAGTTAACAGGGTAGTATTGTCGATCGATCGGTCGCTCGGCAACAGCTCGCCTCAGGAACCCGAAATGACAGGACACCTTCTTGCAAATACTGTAGATTCAGGTTTTGCGTCATTACCCTTTCCTCAATTAACTCAAGATACATTTTCTGCTTTTCAGAATGCGAATGTTGTCGGTGCAAATGCACTGCCAAGAAGCACAGAGGAACATGTTTCAGACACGAGTGCATTGTTATTACAATTAATGCAACGAATGTTACAATAGCTTCAAAAGTTAGACACAATGGAACAAAATCAGAGACAAACACAGCAACAGTTTCAATAGTTAGACCCAATGGAACAAACGCTTGAACAAACACTTGAAGATTTAACTGCAGAGTTACTTAAAATCAAATGTAAATGTCGAAAAGTTTTTACTGAAGTAAAAACACAAATTTATGAGCATTTTCATCCTATTTTTTAGCGTTATGAAAATGTATTACAGAATCACAAAGTAGCCATACAAGAACTGCAAACTATTTTTCATGAAAATCACGACACCTTCCAAGCTAAAATTGCCTCAGTTGCATCTGCCAATTCAGTTAGCGAAAACTCAAGGAAAGTTAAAGGACATAATAGATACGCTTTCAACACAAATGGACACTCTGAAACTTGGTTCAGAAAAACACACTGAAGAAATCAGTTCATTATCAGAGAAAGTAGCCGAACTTCCGGATCAGTTCACTAACTTATCTATAATGGTAGATGATGATCTGAATGATACAAGATCAGCAGGCTTTACTGACACAGAAGAGTATGAACAAAGTAGAGAATTCAAACAAAATCAGAATCAAATTATTACGCAAGACAAAAGAGAAATCCGGGAAGTACAAGATCAGTTGGCACATGTAATCGTGAATTAGATATTTCAGAGGACACTCGTGATCCAATATGGGGAGAGGGACTTAGAAATACGGAAAAGCCACAAAATAATAACATAGGGCATTTCGCAAATTATGGATGAAATTGGCAAGGTGCACCGAATTTTGAAATGGAACCGCCGACACAACGTAACAGTGACCGATATGCGACTCGCCTACCCGATGGTATAAGCTGTTTATTACTACACGTAAATTCAAAACATTTAAGAATTCTGGCAAATACATTCATCCACAAGCGTGGCTTCATCAATTCTCTCATTGTTTTCCTCCCAACTGGTCATTAGAGAACAGATTGGAATTTATGTGTGGCTATTTGGAAAATGAACCTGCTGTAAGAATGCGTTCGATCATTCGCGATTGTCACAGTGAAGGAGAATTTTATCATTCCTCTCAGCATATTGGTCTCAAGCTACTCAAGAACGAGTGAAACATAGCATCATAATGATGAAACACTTCGAACAATCTGAATTTTCCAGTCTCATCAAATACTTTGAAGACATGTTGCACAAGAATCAGTACCTGTCAAATCCAAACAGCCCCTAAGAACTCATCCGCATTTACTCAATCAAATTGCCTGGACATTTGAGACATATTATATTGGCAGGACGTTGCAAAGACGAGATCGAAGCTTTTCAGGGTCTGGTACAAGAATTGTAAATTGTCACTGACAATTGCGGGACTCGAAACCAGGAAAACGACAATCACAGGTCACATCTGTCACAATTCAGTGACAACAAAAATAATAACTGGACACGACAAGGCTGTTCTTACAACGCAAATCGTGACCAAAACAGACACCACCCGTATGACAACCGTTGGCAGAGTAATAATAATTACTGGGAAAGACCACCTTTCCGCAGTAATGACTATGACAGAGACAGTCAGAGAAACAGACAATATGGGAACCAAAATAATTCTTACCAATGGAGACAGAATAGCTTCAGACGCAGTGGTCCACCACGCAGTTACGATTCTGGCAGAAATTCTCCACCATGTTACTGACAAGAAAGAAATTATGAGAAACTTCCGACAAGACAACAGACGATATAATCTTAACAATAGACAAGAATTCAATCAATATCGGCAGGGCCCGACTAATCGAAATTGTAGAAGTTAGATCTCCAAATACCAATAACAACGCTCGACAACAAAGAGACAATAGACAATGACCCATACCGCTGGCAGCCACAAAACGTACTTATGGAGCTGACAACGTAGCTGCTGTGGCTATTAATTTCGTAAAAATGGAAGACATTAGGGACATCTTACTCCAGGAACACGATGTAAAACAGAAGAACATTGTATATTTGTAATTCACATTATAGTAAATGGCGTAACATTTGCGGCAGTACTTGACTCTGGCAGTTTCATTTCACTAATTAGTGAAACAGCTTTTAGCAAATGCAACGAATCGAAAGACTTCCCTACACTTCCGTTACTTGAGATTAAATTACAAGGTGCAATTTTTGGAAAAAGTGTAGATGTACGCCAGCAAACTAATCTAGAATTGTTTTGTCAAAGCCACAGATTCTCTGTGAACTTTGTTGTCGACGGAAACTATATTGGGAGTAGATTTTTTGAATGAATACAAAGCAATCTTAAACTTCCACGATGCTGAAATAAGTGTAGACAAAGACGATAAGTCAATAGCTTTGAAATTTGAAAATTGGCTCTCGAACCATGACGAAGAAATTAATCGACTTTACTTCTTGTTAGACAACAGTTCGGAACTTTCGAAGGAACTTTACATTAACAACCAGTCTGCAAGTATTGACAGGGATGTACTTGATACTAATGACTTAATTCAGAATAAAATTCAAACAATTGAGAACTGTAATGACACTAATAGGCAGAACCTTTTTAACATTTTAAAAGCACATTCTACAGATTTTACTCAGAAAAGAGGAACAATCAAGGGATTTCAATACCAGTTTCGTGTTCGTGAGCGTAGTAAATTTTATGTTAGACCACACGTAATTCCGGCACATTATAGGGACCGGTTTAGAACACAAGTACAATGTATGCTTGACGAGGACATTATTGAGCCTGCAGTAAGCTCATTCAACAATACATTACATGTTGTTGCGAAGAAAAATGGATCGATCAGGAATGTCTTAGATTCGAGACAAATAAATGCTATCATCATCCCTAAAACAGACAGACCGCAAACGTTAGAAGAACTTCTTCAAAATTTTCATGGTCTTCTATTAATCTCAGATCTAGCTTTTATCAGATTGAACTTCATCCAGAATGTAGAAAATACACAACTTTTATTTATTTCGGCGTTTGTTATTACTTTCGGAAATTTCCTTTTGGTTTGAACATTTCTTCGGCAGCATTCATTCATGGGCTAAATTCCAAATTACCTGAGTTCTTAAAACGTCATATCGCCTTATATGTGGACGATATTCTAATAGCAGAAGCCTCATGGGAACAACACAATCGCATCCTAAACAGTGCGTCACGAATTTTTGCAGAATCTGGAATTGCAGTTAACTTGGAAAAGTCTAAATTCTTTAGGACAACGGTGAAGTTTTTGGGACACATTGTTTCTTCTGAAGGCATTCAGCCATATGCTGAAAAGTTATAAGTAATCACAGCCGTTCCAGTTCCATCCACAAAAAAACAAGTTGGCAGTTTTCTAAGTCTCGTAAATTTTTACCGTCGTTTTCTGAATATGCAAATTCTAGTTACACCAAAACTTTGTTCTCTCACTGGAAAAAAAAATACTACTTGGAACTGAGACGAACAGGCACAGATGGAATTCAATTCTCTAAAAAAAGCGCTACTTAACACGCCAATACTAGATCATCCAGACCTGTCACAAGATTTCTGCCTTAGCACGGATTCTTCTAAAGTCGGTCTTGGTGCCCACATATTTCAAGAAGCCAATGAAAATGGCACTACTGTTCAGAAAACCATTGCTTTTGCTACCGCATGCTAACAAAATCTGAAAAGAATTATTCCGCCACTGAATTAGAAGTTTTAGCTACCGTTTGGGCATTTAACAAATTCCGTTTCTTTCTGTCTGGTAAACACGTAAAAGTATACAGTGATCATCATGCATTACAATTTCTTATGTCTTCAAAATTAAATCACGAAAGATTAAAACGTTGGGCATTGTTTCTCCAAGAATTCCACTTCACAATAATAAACTTTCCCGGCAGGGAGAAAGTTGTTGCGGACGCACTGTCACGTGCAGCGGGTGGGCTTGAAAAAAATAACACAGAAGGCAACCTCGAGAAATATTTCAGTATTCTTTACATCCAGAAAGTAGACTTTGAAAACTTCATCACTACATCTCTAAAGGACATTGCTTATGAACAAGATGAGGATCCGATTTTGAAAGTGAATGGCATGGAAAGACACACGCAGATTCGTTATTATTTTCTGGTTAGAAACAAAATACTCTTCAAACGTTGCACTGTTGATGAGATGCTATGGGTACTTTGCATTCCTGACGATTTTGTCAATAAGCCCATACGGTACATTCATTTCAGCTACGCACATTTTGGTCCACGGAAATGTTATCATATTCTTCGAACGACTTGTTATTTTGACAATATGGAAAAGAGAGTCTTGTCTATTTCCAAGTTTTGTCAAAAGGCTAAACCATCTATCATCTCACATCGTGCTCTGTTGTTTCCAATCGTTCCTTCTAAATCAAAAGAATTTGCTGCTGTTGATCCCTTGGGACTCCTTATCAGAACATAGAATGGATTTTCGTACGTTCTAGTCGCTGTTGAACTTACTTCAAACTTTGTTTCTTTTACATCATTACGTAAAGCCACTGGGCTGTATGTATCCAACGCCTTTGTTAAATATTTCTTACATGATGTTGGACACGTTGCTAAAGTCATTTCAGATAATGGACTGCAGTTCAGATCTGCTGTTTGGTCACGCATGCTGCGGAGTCGTAAATTTAGACCTCTTTTTATATCTTTGTACTCACCACATCTGTACGGATTATGAAAGAAATGAATAAGCTTTGCAGACTTTATTGTCACAGAAAGCATCAATATTGCGATAGATATTTAGAGATATTTCAAAACGTGCTCAATGAAATGCATCATACCTCCACTGCTTTAACACCTATTCTTGTACTGAAGAATGCAGAATCACCAAACAGAATCAGAGACCTTGTACCTTTTCCGAATTTACGTAAACTTCGACACAAAATTATAATTGGTTTGACTATTAAAAATATAAGTTCTGCTGCAGACAAAATGAGAAAACTACATGGTAAAGCAAAAGCATAGAAACTGCATATTGGTCAGAAAGTTCTCATTAAAGCTCATTCATTGTCACATAAGAAGAAACAGTTGAGTCACAAATTCTTTCTGATTTACAACGGACCTTACAGCATCCAATGTATATCACATGATAACTGCGTTGATATTGAAACTCTGCATACCAGGAAGAGTAAAGAATTACACCACATCTCACATATATAACCATTTATTGAGAAATAATCTGATTTTTAGCTTAGTCTTTGCCATGAAATTTTTCGCTTCACGTTACCAGTACGCTTTGTCACACTTAGAAACTGTTAACATACAACAATGTTTTGAAGTTAACTATCCAATCAAGAACCTAGAGAACGTATTAAACAGTAATTACGAATGCATTTTTGTAGTGAGCAGATGACAGTGTTATTGTGTGTACATTCTTGCTTGTTCGTTGCACTATTACATAACGACTTTAAGGCTTACATACTTAGAAGATACACTACTAATCAGACTTTAATGCATCATTTTGGTTTACTTGAGAAGACATTTTTATTTAAAGTACTTTCTGATAGAATAAATATGGCTTAGTATTTGGTTTGTTAGACAGCTCCACGAATATATGACGATGCTACTAATGAGTGACACAATTTACATTGTTGCTTTTGCACTGTTTATGTTTTATATCTACACAGTTTTTCTACGTTCTTCTAGAAAGTAAAACATGTTTTAGTAGTAATTTTTGTGGTATAGCTACAATGAGACAGCCTTTTCCATAGCACAACAATATGATACAGTACAGTACTTTCTTGATCTCTGCAATGAGCGTAATAACTACGATATCTATACGTACAGCATTTCACTTTTGTTTATGACGAGGTAAGTACATTGACTTCTACAGAACTTTGATTACAGACGACGATAATTACGACACTTGGCACATCTTTACCGTTAAGTAATGACAGAAATTATTTTACAGCAAGACACACAGTTTATCGCTACAGGACACGCATTGGACTGATTAAATTTTGTAATTAAAACATTTTTTGAAAGATTTTTGAATTACAAAGATACAAAGAAGGTTTTCGGTGATACATTTCATTCCATTGCTATAATCTGTAACACCTGAGGGTATAATTACATTGACCATCAGGGGGGAACACGTTTACTTTGTGTAGTATGCGTGTGGCAAGCGCAAAGAGCCCTAGCTAATATGGTATTTGCTTATTCAGTTTTACACATCAGTACCACATTTCTCTAACACAGAATTACACAACTAATTATTTAACAGAGAGGCAAACATTTTTTACTGTATCAGTTAATTAACACTTAGAAAATTGTATTTTGTCTGTACTTTATGGACTTCATAATTCTTTGGAACTATTGTGATACTATGAGAGCTTTGAATGATGTATTTGGTAAGGTATCACGATTTTTGAAGTACATTTTAGGTAGATGACTCTACTGAAACGAACAGAGAGCATTTCTTTAAAGGTTTTGAGATTATTGAAGGAAGCTAAGAGGATTTTGAGATTTGATTGATCTGCTATGATGATATTGTTACGATGACGATATGTATTATGATGATGAGATATGTTTATGATCAATAAGATGATGCTATATGATGAATGTGATTACATGTTTATATGTATATGAATAATGAGTAGGGATTAGGGACTCTGGTTTGTGAAAAAGGATGTTGGAAACCAAGAATCGTACTTTAAGAGTTATGAAATGTGTGTACATGTGTGAATGTGAGTACCACTATGCTGACAGTAATTTTTGGACACTGTTATATTTGTGGGATTTTGTTTCTACACATTTGGAACGTAAATTTTCATCATCATCATCGTCATCATCATCATCATTTAAGACTGATTATGCCTTTCAGCGTTCGGTCTAGAGCATATTCCCCCTTATAAAATTCCTCCATGATCCCCTATTCAGTGCTAACATTGGTGCCTCTCTGAGATTAAGCCTATTACTTGAAAATCATTCTTAACCGAATCCAGGTACCTTCTCCTTGGTCTGCCCCGACTCCTCCTACCCTCTACTGCTGAACCCATGAGGCTCTTGGGCAACCTTGCTTCTCCCATGCGTGTAACATGACCCCACAATCTAAGCCTGTTCGCCCTGACTGCTACATCTATAGAGTTCATTCCCAGTTTTTCTTTGCTTTCCTCATTGTGGACACCCTCCTGCCATTGTTCCCATCTACTAGTGCCTGCAATCACCCTAGCTACTTTCATATCAGTAACCTCTACCTTATTGATAAGGTAACCTGAATCCACCCAGCTTTCGCTCCCTTACAACAAAGTTTGTCGAAGGATTGAACGGTGCACAGATAACTTAGTCTTGGTACTGACTTCCTTCTTGCAGAGGAGAGTAGATCGTAGCTGAGCGCTCACTGCATTAGCTTTGCAACACCTCGCTTCCAGTTCTTTCACTGTGTTACCATCCTGTGAGAATATGCATCCTAAGTACTTGAAACCGTCCACCTATTCTAACTTTGTTCCTCCTATTTATCACTCAATCCGTTTATATCTCTTTCCCACTGACATTACTTTCGATTTGGAGATGCTAATCTTCATACCGTAGTCTTTACATTTCTGATGTGGCTCTGAAATATTACTTTGCAAACTTTCAATTGAATCTGCCATCACAACTAAGTTATCTGCATATGCAAGACTGCTTATTTTGTGTTCACATATCTTAATCTCACCCAGACAGTCTATTGTTTTCAACATATGATCCATAAATAATATGAAAAACAGTGGAGACAGGTTGCAGCCTTGTCTTACCCCTGAAACTACTCTGTACCATGAACTCATTTTACCATCAACTCTAACTGCTGCCTGACTATGCAAGTAAAGATCTTTAATTGCTTGCAAAAGTTTGCCTCCTATTCCATAATCTCGTAGAACAGACAATAACTTCCTCCTAGGAACCTTGTCATATGCCTATTGTAGACTGTAATTGACTACATTCAACTAACTGGTACCTTTCTGAGATCATTGTTACGTACTTGTGCCTGATTTCCTTATCCTGAAGTTTCTCCACTCTTATCCTCCTACGTATGGACCTGACCTCCTGCAATTTTGCCCTCACAATCCCAATTTCACTGCAGATTAAATAATGATCAGTGTCGTCAAAGAATCCCCTGAATACATGTGTGTCCCTCACAGCCTTCCTGAAATCCTGATCTGTTATTATACACTCCTGGAAATTGAAATAAGAACACCATGAATTCATTGTCCCAGGAAGGGGAAACTTTATTGACACATTCCTGGGGTCAGATACATCAGATGATCACACTGACAGAACCACAGGCACATAGACACAGGCAACAGAGCATGCACAATGTCGGCACTAGTACAGTGTATATCCACCTTTCGCAGCAATGCAGGCTGCAATTCTCCCATGGAGACGATCGTAGAGATGCTGGATGTAGTCCTGTGGAACGGCTTGCCATGCCATTTCCACCTAGCGCCTCAGTTGGACCAGCGTTCGTGCTGGACGTGCAGACCGCGTGAGACGACGCTTCATCCAGTCCCAAACATGCTCAATGGGGGACAGATCCGGAGATCTTGCTGGCCAGGGTAGTTGACTTACACCTTCTAGAGCACATTGGGTGGCACGGGATACATGCGGACGTGCATTGTCCTGTTGGAACAGCAAGTTCCCTTGCCGGTCTAGGAATGGTAGAACGATGGGTGCAATGACGGTTTGGATGTACCGTACACTATTCAGTGTCCCCTCGACGATCACCAGAGGTGTACGGCCAGTGTAGGAGATCGCTCCCCACACCATGATGCCGGGTGTTGGCCCTGTGTGCCTTGGTCGTATGCAGTCCTGATTGTGGCGCTCACCTGCACGGCGCCAAACACGCATACGACCATCATTGGCACCAAGGCAGAAGCGACTCTCATTGCTGAAGACGACACGTCTCCATTCGTCCCTCCATTCACGCCTGTCGCGACACCACTGGAGGCGGGCTGCACGATGTTGGGGCGTGAGCGGAAGACGGCCTAACGGTGTGCGGGACCGTAGCCCAGCTTCATGGAGACGGTTGCGAATGGTCCTCGCCGATACCCCAGGAGCAACAGTGTCCCTAATTTGCTGGGAAGTGGCGGTGCGGTCCCCTACGGCACTACGTTCTTGGCGTGCATCCGTGTGTCGCTGCGGTCCGGTCCCAGGTCGACGGGCACGTACACCTTCCGCTGACCACTGGCGACAACATCGATGTACTGTGAAGACCTTACGCCCCACGTGTTGAGCAATTCGGCGGTACGTCCACCCGGCCTCCCGCATGCCCACTATACGCCCTCGCTCAAAGTCCGTCAACTGCACATACGGTACATGTCCACGCTACCGCGGCATGCTACCAGTGTTAAAGACTGCGATGGAGCTCCGTATGCCATGGCAAACTGGCTGACTGGCTGACACTGACGGCGGCGGTGCACAAATGCTGCGCAGCTAGCGCCATTCGACGGCCAACACCGCGGTTCCTGGTGTGTCCGCTGTGCCGTGCGTGTGATCATTGCTTGTACAGCCCTCTCGCAGTGTCCGGAGCAAGTATGGTGGGTCTGACACACCGGTGTCAATGTGTTCTTTTTTCCATTTCCAGGAGTGTATAATCAATGACAGATCTGGTTCCCCTGCCTTCCCAAGTATACCGGTGAATGTTCTTATGTTTAAAAAATGATTTTGTGATTAGTAAGCCCATACTGGCACAGAAATACAAGAGTTGTTTCCTGTTCCTGTTGGCCTCCGTATCCTCTCCAAATTTACCCATAACCTTTTCATACCCTCCTGTTCGATTTCCAATCATGGCAGTAAAACCACCCATGAGCAGAACACTGTCCTTGTCCTTTACTTTAACAGCTACATCACTGAGTGCCTCATAAAAACTATCTATCTTATCTTGATCTGTCCCTTCACAATGCGAATATAGTGACACAATCCTAATTTTCTTGCCAGACACTGTCAAATCTATCCACATCAGTCGTTCGTTTACATACCTTATTGCAACTACGCTAGGTTCCATTTCTTTCCTGACGTAAGGCTCTACACCCCATTGTGCTATTCCTGCTTTGACACCAGACAGGTAGACCTTGTATTCTCCCACTTCCTCTTCTTTCTCACCCCTTACCCGAATGTCACTAACAGCTAAAACGTCCAACGCCATCTTACTTGCAGCCTCTGCCACCTTTACCTTCTTCCCAGAGTAGCCCCATTGATATTAATAGCTTCCCATCTCATTACCATTTCTTTGCCAAGCTGTATCTTAGGAGTCCCTGGTTTGTCAGTTAGAGGTGGGACTCCATCACCTCCAAAGGTCCGAGGCATTTTGCTCTGATTGTTGCCAGCATCATATTTAAAGTACCAGGGAAGCAGGTTGCTAGCCTTACTTGCCCCGAGTCCCATTGGGTTTTACCCCTAACGGTTGAGGGACTAACCGGTGGATTTGGCAGTCTGTGCCGTATGAGTACAAAGGTGACCACGACTCAGAATATGTCCGAGATGCCCAGCCTTATTCCAAAGTAACTGGTATCCCAACTGTCGGGACCACTTACTTGGCCACTCACACGTTGCCCGTGGTTTATGAACTAGGACATGACTACAGGAACCCACACCATGAACCACGTAAACTTTCAACCTGCGAAATTTTTTCATACATTTGAGACTGCCACTATAGTGAAAACTGCAGTCATAAATATTTCGGTAAGGAGGGTATGTGACCTTGATTTAATGTACTGTGTGCACCCAGCTGTGCAACAGTCGCCTGGAAAAAACCATTAGTGTGTGCCAATCAGAGGCACAGGTGGAGAAAAAAAGAGACCATTAACCTCACTACTGACATTTCTTTGCAGAAAGCATCGCAAATACGACAGGCTCATACTTGAAAACATCTGATTACAGTTTGGAGGTCATATTTTCTGATATTTACTAAAATGCCTAGTGAAATGATGAGAAATATTTTATGTCTATGTACCTGATTATGACTACTGTCATTTTAGTTGAGAGAATTTTTTTACTGCCTTATGAAAAGCCATATGGCTAGTGAATGATGTTTCATGTTTTGCTTTATGTATATATTTGCTCATTTTGTTTAATATCTAGTTTCTAGCTGCGATGCAGCGTTGGTTAAAATAAAATTTAATAGATGTACTAATGTAAATATTTTCTGTCTACAGACCTATTAAGTAATAATTTTATGATCTACTTCCTTAAGAAAAAGGGAACACAAATACACATTTCCCCTCACAAAAATTGCATACGTAATGTTTTCAACGATTTGGTAACTTGTTTGGTAGACTAAGTTATTGTGATGCATCACTCTAGTGTTAAGATGTGACATAGGTATTAAACATTTCTTGTCTTTACTGTAATATTTTTTCTGCTTGAGCTTTGTCATGTTTAGGTATAAGTTACTGCTTTTGCTGCTGCTGTTTGTCAGGCATTGTCCTAATGAATTTTACATTGTATTTCTCTGTTAAGCCAGTTCTAGTACTGATTTATTTTTCTTGTTGCTGCGCATTGGCTCATATTAGTTGTAATGTTGCATTTGGTTCTCTAATTTATATTTATTGCTGCTTGCTTTTCCACTTTCCATTTTTTCTCGTTTTTCGTTTGTGTTAATTTTTGTGGTGCTGTATTGCCTCATCCCTTAGTTTATGCATCTGAGCTCAATATTTAAGTTAGCTTAAGAGGGGGTAGACTATATGACGATGAATTGGAAGAAATGCATTGAGTAGCTATATGAAAAAGTTTGGCCAAAAAAGGTGTGTACAATGAAGAATAATTATTTTGAAAGGGGATATGAATACAATACAGAAAACAGGCATAGATGTAACTTTTTGAGAATAATGAAGAACTAAGGGAGATCTCTGAGAAGTAAAGAAATTTTTGTTTGCAAGTCAAATACAATAAATACTACAGTACCAAATGCTATACTGAAAACAAATCCTGTCCTTTCCTTTTCTGTTATTCGACTCTGTGTTTATATATACCCTTGTGTGTCCATGTTCTTTCTGTCTTTATGTGCTTATCTGATAAGAGTTATGTTGTAGAATTTTTCTAATACTAAGCTGCATTTACTATGATGAGGAGTACTGTTCTCCTCAAATACTTTGGATAAATATTTAGATATTATATACTCCATTACGCTTTCCTTTAATGATCATATGTCAAATTAATAATTGAATGTTCTCATTTATTTACTTATGCCATACTTCCTGTAACACTGATGTATATGTTTATTTCTATTCTTTTGTAAAGGCTGTATTACTGCAAATTGTTATCTGTATTATTATGTTATTTAATGATATTTTCTGTAACGTTATAATTGTATTCTCATGCCATGAATTTATAATTGTACAGACACCAGTTCTTCAAACTAAGTATATATTAGGGTTTCATATCACTGCACATGTTCCTGTTGGTCATAGTGCTTATCTGATAAGAGTTATGTTGTAGAATTTTTCTAATACTAAGCTGCATTTACTATGATGAGGAGTACTGTTATCCTCAAATACTTTGGATAAATATTTAGATATTATTTACTCTGTTATGCTTTCCTTTAATGATCATATGTCAAATTAATAATTGAATATTCTCATTTATTTACTTATGCCATACTTCCTGTAACACTGATTTATAGGTTTATTTCTATTCTTTTGTAAAGCCTGTATTACTACAAATTGTTATCTATATTATTATGTTATTTAATGATATTTTCTGTACCGTTATAATTGTATTCTCATGCCATGAATTTATAATTGTACAGACACCAGTTCTTCAAACTAAGTATATATTAGGGTTTCATATCACTGCACATGTTCCTGTTGGTCACAGTATATGCACAATATGCGAGAAGTTAAAAGAGAAGTTTAAAAAAGGAATTGTTAGTGCTCATACATGTGTTGATAATTCAGCAATGGACTGGTTAACAGTACTGCTGGTTCTAAGGACGTTCCAAAAAGTTTGGGAGTGCTCAAGTGGTGGTTTATAGACTTGATATATTATCCGCAAGAGTCTTCAATGATGATTGTGCACTCTCAGAATCGCAACAGATGGCTCCTAGCCATTTCTACAAGGACTACCGTGCATCTGCACCTTTGGTGGCCCACCAGTACCATTATCTCTAAAAGGACTACAGTGGGTCTGCACCTTTGGTGGCCCGCCAGTACCATTATCTCTACAAGAAATACCGTGGGTTTGATCTGTGATGACCTACCTACCAATGTTCTTCAAAACTTCGACTGACTCTGCTGTGAGTTTGCTCTGTTATGGCCCCTTACCTGTCTGCATGCCAAGAGTCAGCACTGTCTTTCTGTTGGAAGGACAACACTACTTCTTTAAGTCTGCATGGAAATCCACTACATCCATGTGCATCTTCTTTTACGGCTCAGACTTTGTGAAAAAAAAACTGCAGTTACTACCGTGATGAATGATCAGGACTGTCTTTATGGATTTTGAGAACAATTTTTGCTTTTGACGAACAGTATATCAATAGGTGTGTGCGTTTGATATATTTATTAGCGTTAATATAAAAAAATTTAGCAAATAAGTACTGGCCACAGCCCAAAACAATTTGTAAAATTTTTTGTGGGGAGCATGGGGTCTATGTAAGTAGACTGTTTAAGTTTTTATTTGTAATCCCACGTAGTGCTGTGTATGAAAATCGCTGACTGCTCTGTGTGCGGTCTGTGGCTGGTTGGACGGATTGTTGGAATATTCGCTAGTGTAGTGTTGGGCTGTTGGATGTGAACAGCGCGTAGCGTTGGAAAGTTGGAGATGAGCCGCCAGCAGTGGTGGATGTGGGGAGGGAGATGCAAGAGTTTTGAGAGCGGACGATTTCGACCTGTGTCCGTCAGAAAAAGGAAGTTTGTAAGACTGGATGTCTATATATATAACGACTTTTGAGCACTGTTAAGGTAAATACATTGTTTGTTGTCTATCAAAATCTTTCATTTGCTATCTATGCCTGTAAGTAGTTAGTGCCTTCAGTAGTTTGAATCTTTTATTTAGCTGGCAGTATTTACGCTCGCTGTGTTGCAGTAGTACGAGTAACGAAGCTTTTCGTGAGGTAAGTGATTCATGAAAGATATAGGTTATTGTTAGTAAGGGCCATTCTTTTGTGGGGATTATTGAAAGTCAGATAGCGTTGTTCTAAAAATATTGTGTCAGTTTAGTGATGATTAGAATGAGTAAAGAGAGAAGTGTCTGAGTACGTTCTGTTTTGCTCAGCTGTTTGAAAATCAAATAACGTAAGAGTTTTTCCAGCACTGACATTCTTAATTTTCAAAGGGGAAGTTTCAAGGTTAGTATGCCCCGTAACAGGATGGTACCTGTGATCTTTGCGAACACTCAAGATTCCCTTCGTTTGCCAAACAATATGCCTCAGCACTGCAATTCAGGCTAGAGGAAACGATTGGAGGCGGTAAAATCAAAGCGCTCCAGGGGCGAGTGATAAGACCCATGTTGTTCTCTATATACGTAAATCACTTGGCGGACAGCGTGGCCTGTAATCTGCGGTTGGTTGCTAATGGTACTGTGGTATATGGTAGGGTGTTGAATTTGAGTGACTGTAGCAAGATGCAAGATGACTTAGATTAATGTCCTGCTTGACACAGTCAAGTCGATTAAATATCTGGGCGTAACATTCCATAGCGATGTGAAATGGAACGAGCATGTGCGAACTGTGGTAGGGAAGGCGAATGGTCGACATCGGTTTATTGGGAGAATTTTAGGAAAATTGGTTCGTCTGTAAAGGAGACCCTGTATAGGACTCTAGAAAAACATTTTCTTGAGTACTGCTCGAGTGTTTGGGATCCGTACTTGGTTAGCTTGAAGGAAGACATCAAAGGACTTCCTGAGGTGGGCTGCTAGATTTGTTACTGGTAGGTTCGAACAACTCCTAAGTGTTAGAAAGATGCTTCGGGAACTCAAACGGGAATCTCAGGAGAAAAGGCGACGTTCTTTCTGTGAGCGAGTATTGAGGAAATTGAGGGAACCAACATTTGAGAACAACTGCAGAAATGTTCTACTGCCGCCAGCATACATAGCGCGAACGCCCACCAAGATAAGATATGAGAAATTAGGGCTGATATGGAGGCAGATAGACAACTGATTTTGTTTTCGCTGAGCTTGCGAGTGGGACAGGAAGGGAAATGACTGGTAGTGGTACCGGGTACCCTCCGCTATGCACCGTACGGTGGCTGGTGAAATATCTATGTAGATTTAGACGTAGATGTACACATCTGGAATACAATCAGTAAAACGACAGAAATAGCAAACGGAACACATGGTAACTTTTGCGTAAAATAACATCTCTATACTACTATATATAGAAAGGTTTAAGGTTTCCAGAATGAGATTTTCACTCTGCAGCGGAGTGTGCGCTGATATGAAACTTCCTGGCAGATTGAAACTGTGTGCCCGACCGAGACTCGAACTCGGGACCTTTGCCTTTCGCGGGCAACTGCTCTACCATCTGAGCTACCGAAGCACGACTCACGCCCGGTGCTCACAGCTTTACTTCTGCCAGTATCCGTCTCCTACCTTCCAAACTTTACAGAAGCTCTCCTGCGAACCTTGCAGAACTAGCACTCCTGAAAGAAAGGACATTGCGGAGACATGGCTTAGCCACAGCGTGGGGGATGTTTCCAGAATGAGATTTTCACTCTTCAGCGGAGTCTCGGTCGGGCACACAGTTTTAATCTGCCAGGAAGTTTCATATCAGCGCACACTCCGCTGCAGAGTGAAAATCTCATTCTGGAAACATCCCCCAGGCTGTGGCTAAGCCATGTCTCCGCAATGTCCTTTCTTTCAGGAGTGCTAGTTCTGCAAGGTTCGCAGGAGAGCTTCTGTAAAGTTTGGAAGGTAGGAGACGGATACTGGCAGAAGTAAAACTGTGAGTACCGGGCGTGAGTTGTGCTTCGGTAGCTCAGATGGTAGAGCAGTTGCCCGCGAAAAGCAAAGGTCCCGAGTTCGAGTCTCGGTCGGGCACACAGTTTTAATCTGCCAGGAAGTTTCAGGTTTAAGGTTGTTGCAAAAAACGTCGAAAAGGTTTTCATCCATTTGCTGTAGATTTTTACATGATACCCTAATAAACGTTTGAGCAGACGTGAGCTACACATTTTTAACATATAAATAAATGCCAGCAGCCTTGTCGCAGTGGTAACACCGGTTCCCGTCAGATCGTCAAAGTGCTGTCGGGTTTGGCTAGCACTTGGAAGGGTCACCGTCCAGGTTTCTCGAGTGCTTCTGACAGGCAATTGCGCTCGGCCCTTGTCAGACCAATTGAGGAGCTGCTTGATTGAGACGTAGTAGCACAGGTCACGAAAACTGACAACACTAGTAGGGCAGCGTGCTGACTACATGCAGCTAGTTATCCACATCCATCAACGCCTAAAGGATGATACGGCGGCCGGTCGGTACCGTTGGGCCATTTGAACAATTTTTTTGGTCGTAATAATACGCCTGGGCATTGAGTCAAACAGAGCCTGGATGGCGTGTACAGGTACTGCTGCCCAAGCAGCTTCAACGCGATACCACAGTTCATCAAGAGTAGTGACTGGCGTTTTGTGACGAGCCAGTTGCTCGGCCACCATTGATCAGACGTTTTCAATTGGTGAGAGATCTGAAGAATGTGCTGGCCAGCGCAACAGACGAACATTTTCTGTATCCAGAACAGCCCATACCATCACCCTGGGAGATAAGCCAGTATGGCGATGACTAATACACGCTTCCAATGTGCGTTCACCGTGGTTTCGCCAAACATGGATGCGATCATCATGATGCTGTAAACAGAACCTGGATTCATCTGAAAAAATGACGTTTTGCCATTCGTGCACCCAGGTTCGTCGTCGAGTACATCATCGCAGGCGCTCCTGTCTGCGACGCAACGTCAAGGGTAACCGCAGCCACGGTCTCCGAGCTGATAGTCCATGGTGCTGCAAACGTCGTCGAACTGTTCGTGCACATAGTTGTTGTTTTGCAAAGGTCTCCATCTGTTGACCCGGGGATCGAGACGTGACTGCACGATCCGTTACAGCCATGCGGATAAGATGCTTGTCATTTCGACTGCTAGTGATACGAGGCCGTTGGGATCCAGCACGGCGTTCCGTATTACCCTCCTGAACCCACCGATTCCATATTCTGCTAACAGTCATTGGATCTCGACCAACGCGAGCAGCAATGTCGCGATACGGTAAACCGCAATCGCGATAGGCTACAATCCGACCTTTATCAAAGTCGGAAACGTGATGGTACGCATTTCTCCTCCTTACACGAGGCATCACAACAACGTTGCACGACCAACGGCAGTCAACTGCTGTTTGTGTATGAGAACCGGTTGGAAACTTTCCTCATGTCAGCACGTTGGAGATGTCGCCACCGGCGCCAACCTTGTGTGAATGCTCTGAAAAGCTAATCATTTGCATATCACAGCACCTTCTTCCTGTCAGTTAAATTTCGCGTCTGTAGCACGTCATCTTCGTGGTGTAGCAATTTTAATAGCCAGTAGTGTAATAAACAGTGTAAGGAGAGAAACAAAGACTACTATGATTGAGACCAGAATCTGAAACGTTTTAAAATATGTGATCAAGTCTTATTGTACGATAAAAGCGTTAGAAGGGGCGGAAGCCGTGAGCTAGATACGCAGTTGCGTGGCCCTCTACACTGTACTGAGAGCAAAGGGCCAAAACGTGGTCATTCGTTTAAAGAGATACAACTCTTTAACGATGCGTGCCATTAGATTAAAGGCGTTCAATTGAAATAGGACTTTTTCTTGAATTTCAGATGAGGAAACTGACGGGAGTATTGCACCTTGTGTGATGTATTGTTGCAGTGTACACACTTGAATAGTTTCAAGATTTTAACGTTGGGAAGGTTCCTTCATCGGCAAGAGTATGACATATCGGCAAGGTACAAATCTACGATGTGACGTGGAAAATGGTCAGTTATATTAATCTGGGAGAAATTCATGGAAGAGTCGATGAGACGGAGAGATTGGCAATATTTATGGGTAGAATATTGTAAACGGAAGTTCACAAGTTTGGGAACAAGGGATCAAGAATGTACCACTGAAGAACAAGTCTTAGAGTGGTATGTCAAAAAGATCCGGAATTCTCAAGGTCTAAGAGGACAATTAACCAAACACGAGGCACTTAGGGAAAGAGGTGTCTGAAATTATGTTTCAAATGGCTCTGAGCACTATGAGACTTAACATCTGGGGTTATCAGTCTTCAAGAACTTAGAGCTACTTAAACCTAACTAACCTAGGGACATCACATACATCCATGCCCGATGCAGGATTCTAAGCTGCGACCGTAGCGGTTTCGCGGTTCGATATTGAAGCGCCGAGAACCGTTCGGCCACACCGGCCGGTTCTTAAATTATATGTTTGAAATCAGTAAAATATTGTTTGCGATATTAGATGAACAGGATGCCTCCTATTTCGAATTAAATACTGATTTAATTGAAAATGAACAGAAAAAAGAACAAGTAACAATTGCATTCCGCCCATATTTTATGTTATGTATTGACTGTGCCATTAGTAGAAAACGAACTGTTTAATCTGTACAAAGAATTATGCCTGCCTTATTAAGCTGATGAATATCAAGGTTTATTTATGTACATACGGCCAGAAAGAGATCATTTGTTATTTGATCAATCCAAACAGCATAACATAAAACTAAGTGACGAACAACTGTTGAGTATAGAGATAGATCGCGTTTGCAAAATTTGCAAACAAAAGCTTGTTTTAATGACCGCATATGATCAAGAAACTTGTGAAGAGAGGCTGTTGCAGCCACTTGAGAAAATCACAAAAAATTTATAAGAAATTTGTGAAACTAAATGGTAATATTTGATCTCCACTGATTCAGGATCAATGGTTATTCGTTGCTTCAAAAAAGGACCGCTAAACTTTTATGCAATGACAACAAACCAACAGGCGTACTGGTAAAAAACGCTAAACTCCTCCCGAAGCGGCCATGAAAGCCCAACTGTACCGGGCGGACGCTGTGTCATACTCAGTCCACAGGCGTCACTGGATACGGATATGGAGGGGCATGTGGTCAGCACACTGCTCTCCAGGCCGTATGTCAGCTTGCGAGACTGGAGCCGTTATTTCTCAATCAGGTAGCTCCTCAGTTTGCCTCACAAGGGCATCTACTGGTCAAAGGTACAGGGAAACTAACATTTTAGGGAAAATAAAAAGGGTATGGAACAAGGATGTTCATAAAGTCCAAACAAATAATAAGAATTAATGTGACTAGTGAAGACATAATGTCAGCTTTAAACTTGGAGACTGACTGCTGAATTACAAATAACGAAAAGAGGAACATATCTGAGTTATAGTTAGAAATGCTGTTGGGACGTGTGATACAACATTTAGACGACCATAAAAAGCAAGTTATAAAATAACAGAAATAGTAGTGGAAATAGCTTTCCAAGAGAGCATAGTTTCTCAGAAATACCTTAATACCATTATTCGTTCTCGACTTTCTTAGGAGCTGTAATACATACGTTTATGTATATATAACGTGCCGTATCGATATGTTTATGTATAAGTGTTGAAGGTAAATAAAAATATAAATATGGACGAGGATATGTAACATAAGGAAGGGAGAGGAAATTTTTTTTGTTGTTGTTTACGCTACGTGGTCAAAAGTATACGGACACCTGGCTGAAAACACCTTACAAGTTCGTGGCGCCCTCCATCGGTAATGCTGGACTTCTACATCTACATCTACATGACTACTCTGCAATTCAAATTTAAGTGCTTGGCAGAGGGTTCATCGCACCACAATCATACTATCTCTCTACTATTCCACTCCCGAACAGCGAGCGGGAAAAACGAACACCTAAACCTTTCTGTTCGAGCTCTGATTTCTCTTATTTTATTTTGATGATCATTCCTTCTATGTAGCTTGGGCTCAACAAAATATTTTCGCATTCGGAAGAGAAAGTAGGTGACTGAAATTTCGTAAAAAGGTCTCGCCGCGACGAAAAACGTCTATGCTGTAATGACTTCCATCCCAAGTCGTGTATCATATCTGCCACACTCTCTGCCCTATAACGAGATAATACAAAAGGAGCCGCCCTTTTTTGCACCCTTTCGATGTCCTCCGTCAATCCCACCTGGTAAGGATCCCACACCGCGCAGCAATATTCTAACAGAGGACGAACGAGTGTAGTGTAAGCTGTCTCTTTAGTGGACTTGTTACATCTTCTAAGTGCCCTGCCAATGAAACGCAACCTTTGGCTTGCCTTCAGTGTGGTGTTGGCAGACCCTTAGCCTTGATGACAGCTTCCACTCTCTCAGACATACGTTGAATCCGGTGCTGGATGGTTACTTGGGGAATGGCAGACCGTTCCTCACGGAGTGCTGCACTGAGGAGAGGTATCGATGTCGGTCGGTGAGGCTTGGCACGAAGTGGTGATGCTTGGCACCAAGTGGGCGTTCCAAAACATCCCAAAGGTGTGCCATAGCATTCTGGTGAGGACTCTGTGCAGGCCAGTCCATACAGGGATGTTACTGTCGTGTAACCACTCCGCCACAGGCCGTGCATTATGAACAGGTGCTCGATCTTGAAAGATGCAATCGCCATCCCCGAATTGCTCTTGAACAGTGCGAAGTCAGAAGCTGCTTAAAACATCAATGTAGGCCTGTGCTGTGATAGTGCCACGCAAAACGACAAGGGGTGCAAGCACCCTCCATGAAAATCACGACCACACCATAACACCACCGCCTTCGAATTTTACTGTTGGCACTAGACACGCTGGCAGATGACGATCATCTGACATTCTCCATACCCACACCCTGCCATCGGATCGCTACATTGTGTACCTTGATTCGTCACTCAACACAACGTTTTTCCACTGTTCAATCGTCCGGTGTGTTCCTTACACCAAGCGAGACATCATTTGGCGTTTACCGGCGTTACGTGTGGCTAATGAGCAGCCGCTCGACCATTAAATCCAAGATTCCTCACCTCCCGCCTAACTGTCATGGTACTTGCAATGGATCCGGATGCAGTTTGGAATTCCTGTGTGATGGTCCTGATAGATGTTTGCCTATTACACGTTACGACCCTGTTCAACTGTCGGCGGTCTCTTTCAGTCAATACCTTTACGGTATTGTGCTGTACGTGTCCTTTCACGTTTCCACTTCACTATAACATCGGAAATAGTGGACCTAGGGATGTTTAGTAGTGTGGAAATTTCACATACGGTAGTATGACACAAGAGACACCCAATCACCTGATCACGTTCGAAGTCCGTGATTTCGGCGGAGCGCCCCATTCTTCTCTCTCATGATGTCTAATGACTACTGAGGTCGCTGATATAGAGTATCTCGCAGTAAGCGGCAGCCCAACGCACCTAATATCAAAAACGCATGTTTTTTGGGGTGTCCGGATACTTTTGACCATGCAGTGTACATGTGTGCAGCCCATCCTACTCCATGTACAAAAAAGAAATAAAATATGAAAGGAAAGTGCATATTTATTATCATTTCCTACGTTACTGGTGATGTAAGATCAGTCCCACAGAGATTTTATTTCTTGTGTCATTGTCATCGTGGAATATAGCTTCACAGCGCGACTCATATTTACCTAGTGTTTCCATTTTATACGTCTATTTCTCTAGGACCAAACTGAGGAGCAAATCTCCGTGGTCATGTAACGTATCAGTACATGACATTACAACAGGAAAGTAATAACAGATAAAATAAAAGTTCTGAATCCTAAAAAGACAAGGTATATGTAAACGCGATCAAGAATGTAATACAGGAATTAGCCTAATTGTTCAAGGAACTCCTTGACAGAATAGAAGTGACTCATGAGGAAACAGTTTAGATTTGAAAGCGTATGGATTCCTGCTAAAACTTTTGAGATCTTGTGGCAGTTTTATTGAAACTGGACGCAACAGAACACTGCACGCCTTTCTGCACAAGGTTCAGGGAGGTGCGATTAAAATGCAGATGGGATTTCGCCTAGTATTAACTGAGTGAAAGATGCTAATTCTTCGGAGTAAGCTGATATTGTTAACAATACGATGTAATTAGTTAACTGTTACATTACAACTAGATAATATTGGTTTCCTATAAACACACAAATGCATATACACTTGTGACCAATTTTGTTTATCATTAACAAAGAGACGGGGTCAGTAAATTCTACCATTGTTTAAATATACGCTTATTTGTCAGAAAAGGTGCCAAGTACAATTTTTGTTTTGTGTTGTTGTTACTCGATGTGAATCTATGTGTACATATACATATATACTCCGCTAGCCATCAAGCGGTGTGTGGCGGAGGGCACAATTCGCGCCAAAGTCATATTCCCCCTCCTCTGTTCCATTGTCGGTGAAGACTGGATTTCGGAATTTAGTGAGCAGCCCCTTCTGTTTAGCGCGTCTATCTGAAAGTGTGTCCCACTTCAAACTTTTGTAACGCTCTCACGATGGCTAAATGTACCAGTCACGAATCTTGCCGCTCTTCTTTGGACCTTCTCTATCTCTTGAATCAGACCCAACTGGTAAGGGTCCCATACAGACGAACAATACTCTAAGTCTGGACGAACTAACGTATTGTAAGCTATTTCCTTTGTTGAAGGACTCCATCGCTTCAGGATTCTACCAATAAAGGTTACACTTACTAATATTGAGAGACATCTGCCAGTTATTACACCACGCATTTATTTTCTGCAAATTATCACTGATTTGTTCATAACTTTCGTGTGATGCTACTTTCCTGTAGACTACAGCATCATCGGCAAACAGTCTAAGGCCGCTGCCAATACCATCAACCAGATCGTTTATGTAAATCGTAAAAAGCAGAGGACCTATTACGCTGACCTGGGGCACAGGTGCAATTACTCTTGTTTCTGTTGAAGTTACCCCGTTCAGGACGACATACTGCTCCCTGCCTGTTAGAAAACTTTCTATCCAAGCGCATATGTTATTGGATAGACCGTAAGCGCGCACTTTTGTAGCAAGCGACAGTGCGGATCCTTTCCGTCCCCTAAACTTTTGCTAGGCACTTACTTCTCTAACACGGGTGGACAATTGCGACCAAAGATGCTCAATATCTTTGTGTCCCACGATGAATGCTTGGAATTGACTATGAAGATATTCATTAACGACACTTTTATTTGCTTTCTCAAACAAGAAAACACTACGCTGTTTTTTTATGCAACTTCCACTGACGTAGAAGCCACAACTACATAATGGTCGCTAATACTTTCTTCTAGATTAACTCCCTCAAAAAGATCAGGTCTGTTTGTCGCCAAGATATCTAATATGTTCCCATCTCGAGATAGTTCTCTAACCAATTGCTCAAGGTTGTATGTTGAGAGCGCTCCTAGGATAACTTCACACGAATCTTTGCTTCTGCCCCCTGTAATAAACGTGTAGTTTTTACAGTCAGTGGATGCTAGATTAAAGTCTCCATCTGTAACTAATGGATAATTTGGCTATTTACTTCCTATGTACTCAAGACTTTCCCTGAAACGTTCTGCGACGTTTGTTGCGGATGCTGGTGGTCTATAGAAACATCCTAATACAATGGTCAGTCCTTGTCTGATCGACAGCTTTATCCAGGCTATTTCACAGTCCGACGCAGTATAGGGTGGACATTAATAAACGACAAACGGCAGGGACAGATTCTTGACTGGAAATGGAGGATAAAAGTTCTTACGAATATGTGTCCAGAAATGGAGTGTGTTGAGCGATAACGAATCGTCGCTGAACACAGTACAGAGTTGCGTCGTATCCACAGACGTTCAAAGCGGCCACCTTGGGACGAAACGCACGCTTTTGCACGTCACATGGTGGATTGTCGCACTCTTCCGTACATTCTGGCCTCTGTCCGAATAGCATCACAAGCGTTATGAACACGCTGTTGAAGGAACTTGTTCAACTTTACATATCATTTTTCAGGTGCGCCCAGAGGTAAAAGTTCTGGGGGTGCAAAGTCTGGTAACCTAGCAGGCCATGCTGTAGGGGCTCCGCATCCTATCCAATGTCTGGTGAAGTTGTACTTGAGGTTTCAGCGGAAGGGAATGTGGAAGTCGGTTCTCCGTCATGTAGAAACCACATGACCTGTCGTATTGCCAAAGGAACATTCTCAATCAGCTCGGAGAGAGTATTCCGCAGGAAGTCCAGGTATGTTGCTACGTCAAGGAGTTGTGGAATAATAACCGGTCTACGTATATGGTTGCCAGGAGCCCCTACCCATACATTGACGCTGAATTTATGCTGACGAAACGCCTCAACCATTCCCTGAGAACAGCCTGTAGCACACAGATTATGCAGGTTGATTGTCAGATGGCAGATACCCCACAATTGTGATTATCTGGTTCAAAAACCATGGAAAAAGTACTTCTCATAGAGGGAATTCCTCTGCTGACAGTCCTTGTTGCAGGTGAATGGCATAGTAGCGGTCATCATGCAGGATACACATAATCGTACTACGTCTTACACTGACAGGCCACTTGCCTGGAGCTGTACTTGGGTTCGTCTCAATATAATGTAGAACCCGTTACTCTAAATATGGTATATGCGCAATCCACTGTCTCCCTGCACATTCGTCTGACAGAAGGGTTCCATGATCACACAAACGACCAATAAGGGCTTGAAACGTTGTGTGAAGCGGTTGGTGTCTGTGAGGGTACCTGTTTTGGTTATAGCTGAGCTGCCTCTCGACTGTTTTCATCTGCTAGGCCGTACACAAACACCATCTCGGCTTGTACCCGACGTGAATACTTGGCCATTGTACTATTTACTGTAAGCTGGGTCAATAACACAGCATGCGGCACACAGTGAACACACGGCACGTGGTCAGATGTAATTACGTTCGTTAGTGTTATCTGGCTCGACAACTATGGTTTCCAGACACATGTCCATAGGACCTTTTTTCCTCCATTTCCAGTTGGTATCCGTCCCTGCAATTTGTCGGTTTTATTAACGTTCACCCTGCATACTGCCATTTTATTGTCATATTGCACAATGTCACTTTCACCTGTGGTTGTTGCTGCACAGTGCAGGTGTAATGTTCATCCTTTACTTTCCTTTCCTTTAGCAGTCTCAGTGTGGAGATTAAGTAATTTTTTGGAGTGTTCATTGGGAGTTAGAGTCGACCTCTGTGGAACCAGAAAGAGGATTAGAAAACGGTCACCGTTACCTTATAGGCCTGCGAAATTCTATTCTCAAGTGACATGATGGCTATCTAGCCAACTTTATTTTATTTATTTATTTTGGTAAAGTTTTGTATGGCAGACTCGAGTATTTGTAGCACAGACGGTTATTCTGTGAGTTGTAGTCACTTGGTAAGAGAATATTTAGAGTGTGACAGTATTTATCTTGTCTAATAACCAGCATCCTTTTCTCGTTCAATCCATATCCCAGAGCAATCCCTGCAAATATGAATGTGTCGGTGTATGTGTTTGAATCTGTTGGTGAGGTGAACAGAGACTCTCTTATGTTGTCTGGTAGTGTAGTGTCAACCTGATTAAGCTTCTCCAGAGCCAGAGAGGTCTAGAAAAATCCTGGTTTTCAAGTCAAAGCGCTCCAACTGCTTTTTGGTTAGAGGAGTGCTCCATTCATTTTACTAAACGTTGGGAATATTTTCCATTTCGAATCATCGAGTTGCTTTTAATTAATTCTCGTCAGTGATTTTTGAACTAGATTACTCTTTTTCTTCTGGTGTTCTTTCACTTGATAAACTCTAGGAATCTATTTCACTATGATGTTGTTCTAAATTCGCGAGTGTAACGATACTGATGTGTGTAACACCTTGGTACAAGTATGTTGATGGTTTCGAGAAATAAGACTCCTGTGGGAGTTTGCATCTGCTTCAACAGACTTATAGCCTCCAGTGACTACCCTCTAGTCTTGAAGAAAGGTGCGCGTTTGGATCACCAAATCTGAATTCGCTTAATTTATATTTTTTTGCACAGTTTTACTTCCGCTTATTCATAAAGCATAAAAGCAACATGCATAATTGTGTTTGATGAATATGATAAATAATTCGAAGCACACTTAACGCAAATTTATATAACGATTTTCAACTATCACTGAATTATGGTATTTATTAAATTTGATGAGAAAGCATTGAATTGGACTTAAACCCCGCTGTAGCACGACCTCTTGCCATGCTCTAATTCAGTAGTGGTGGGGACAGTTTTATTCCTTCCTGTTAGTATGTTGTGTGTGCCTGTTTTAATATTTTACATTACTGTTCTCCTTATTTTAATGGTTACTCTGCTTCCAGTTCATTGCCTTTGAGATAATTTACTCTGGTGCTTCCTTGTAGCACCATTTAAGCCTGACTTCTGTAAATGGTGTCCTATATAATTTAGACTGTTAAACTAACGTCAGGTCAGATATTCTGTATCATTGTAAGAAATTTACAGTCTTAACCAATGCTGCTACTTAAAGGAATTTCCTCGCCAAGTACTCACCTTCTCTAAATGTTCTGTTGAAAGCTGCATATTTCAAGACAGTTCTTAACAAGATTTTATGTCTATTGAGTATTTCTGGGAAGTGCATCTCGTCATCATGTGTCAAACGATGTTTCCAGGATATAACAGTTGGACAGTTTACTATTATGGCCTTAATAAATTTTGAAAGCATCCTAGACAGTCGACGTTGCACGCATGGGGCTAAGAGCGGCAGGGAATTAGAGTTATTATTTGCTTCCTCATTTCGTTATCCCAGAGCAAGTATGAGAAGTCCATAATATATGAAGCTTGCATTAAAAATTTTGCACAGTCGTAGGCAGTCCTCCAAGGTTAAATGTCTCTTGTAAAACAAAGCCATGTATTAATAAAATTTTTGATTACACGAGTACTAGTTTTGGACTTGCCGACTCCTACCAAAGATTAGTAGGAACCTTGTAACGATAAAATCAAATTTTGAAGTTTCTGATAAACTTACATTTAGAAGTGTTTCTCACGGTATAACATATCACTGAAAGGGATTATCTGAACAGGATGTATCACTTAAAAATTACAGTTTTATCAAACTCTCCAACTCAGTTCTTTGTCGTGGTGATGATGAGCTCTTCAACCTCATCCTAACAATTATGGTTCTCTTAATATGCGTTTTACTTCACTGCAGGCTATTTGCAGAAAGAGAATTGCATTTGTCGCTTGCGACCTACAACTAATGAAATGGAAACGCTGATATCCGATACTATCACTGCAGTTAATCTCTATGTGACTTTCATTTACGGAACTCTTTTTATCAGATACTTCATGCAACTGATATTGTCAGGTGTTTCTTTCTCCATTTTATCACATGGATGATAACGACGTTAGTATGAACATAGAAGCAAGTCTGTTTGCTAAAATCGTTTCAGGAAATAACCTTAAATAAACAAATAGCAAATAACAGCGGGCATATTTCCAGAAAGATATGGAAACACCGCCTACCTGAAGGAGCCACGCAACAGTCAGTCAAAAGAGTTGTCACTTCTGCAACCTTTTGTACCAGTACGCTTCGATGGCACTTCTTTCGACGTTACTGTCACAGTGATGTTGGGGACACTATCACGTGAACTGAGTGAAAAAGTGAGCTTCTGGCGTACTTTCGTTTTTCATGCAGAGTTTACTCTCGTATTGTGACTGTTCTATGCGACATTCAAGGCACTGACGCAGTTCTATACAAGATAGATTGGGTTGGTGAAAGCTATCCAGACAGAAATCGTGTATTTTCTGCGTCTCTGATTTAGCTTTCGTGACTTTCTTTCTGATTAAGAAATATATCTGAGAATGTCTATAAAAGCTTTTTCCATTTTCACAAAGGAATCAACTAAATGTTGCACACTATCCTGTGTGAGGAACAACTGTAGCCATAAGTAGGCATACTGAATAATAACTGCTTTGCTGTTCTTGAAAAACAATTTACTTATTGAATGACCGGTTTCGTAACCTAGAAGCTTCGAGACTACCAGATCGTCCGTTAAATAAATAAATTGTTCACGATAACAAAATTTCGCTTTGCTTTGCTCCCCCAACAGTGGGGAGTTCCCACAGCTCGCTAATAGGCGCAGCCCTGTTGCGAAAAGGTTACGACAACAGCTAATCAAAACTTCCTCATACTCTACAAGTAAATCTTCCAGAGCTTTTTATCTTTCTGTATGGTCTGCTTGTAACACCATAGATCTAATGCACTACAGATTTATTTTGCTTTTTTTTTAATGTTACATTTTTGAGCTTCTGTAAATATTGTTTGATTGAATGGATTACATAAAATTGTATACTCATTTCTTTATTAATACTTTGATGTCATGATTTGATTATATGCAATGTAGTATATGTGTCATTTAAATTCTTTGTCCCATTTGGAGGGAACAAAACTTACTGTATATAATTGTAATTTCTGTGTGAATAATTTTTTGTAGACATACTAATATGTGCAAATGTTCTGTTTTATTTAAAATGTTTGTTTGCTGTTATGTGAACTGTGGATCATCACTTATGGTTCTTAGTTATTCTGTATGTAAAAGTTGTTGTGATTCCCCTCCGGAACCGAAGTGTGTAGCGCGCGCAAATTGTGGTTGGCCTAGGTAGAAAAGGTGGAATTGAGAGTCAGTCGGGGACGAGCTACCAAACTGTGCACTGCCATGTGAATGTTGCATATTGTGCTCGTTCCGAGAGAGGCTTTTCCTGCTGCTTTCCAGTGCCTCGGATGGATAGATAAATAGCTGGAACTATTATGGAATTTGTATCTATCATCGCTACCAAGAAATGACAGAGTCCAGCAATTCTACCTGCAATTCCACCTACCAACATGCAATCGCCACCTCATTGCGCAATCACTGTAATGGAGCACTATAGTAATGTACAGTGAAGGATCAGCTTAATGGATGTGTTAGTGTGCTCAAATATAAGGTAATTTATAACTGAATTTATGTACCTTCCTTGATTTTTCTATCATAACACCTCTGAGGTTTTTCTCCGTTTGAACTAAAGTGATTTCCGAGTGTCCATACTGAAAGACCATTAAAGCCCAGTGTTTTGCTAATTGATGCCTCTTGAACGTAGTAAAAAGAAGTTTGTGCTGCTCTGACTGTTAGTTTCAATCTTACTGTAAACATATGTTCACTGCACTCGCGTGTGACAATGTATAGGTTGTGTTCATCCATTAAAGTTACTAATAACTATTTTCTTGAATGAGAATGTTAATCATTCTCTTGCCTAGTTAGGCTGGTGACCGTTTTCTTTATCCGTTAAACAGTGCAGATAGGCAAAATTTTGTTTTCTACCGTTAAAATATTTACGTAATTCTGACTTTCATTTCCGATAAGCCACCTCCGTTAGGTACAACACGGTCAACATAACATAATTCCTCTCAGAGGGTAACACTGCTCTGTTGCTTTATACCATAATTGCGTTAACAAGATAGTTTTATTTCACGACCTGCCTACAACTTTAAGGTTATGGTACAGCAGTAGCAGACGGGAGTGTTAAACACTTAGGCAAAATATTGTAGGGTATCAACCTGCTTCCACTTACATATTTTCATTTTATCTACAGTTCCTGTAAATGCAATCAGTGGCCTTTTGGAAATCAATAAACGTCTTTGGAATTCAGTACTCCGTGGCATATGATTGACATGAGATTAAATATTTCTTCAGAGCATGACCTGCCCTTCCTAAAACCTACTTTACATTTTCCTAAATTTCTCTCCAATGTTGTTTATGTTCACCTTAGTATAATTTTGGAAAATATGTTACCTGCAGCTGGTTGCAAAGAAATGACATCTTGTTTATTGTCTCTCTTATGTAGTGGAAGAATCAGAGATACTTTCACTCTCATAGGAGTTTTCCGTTTTCAAAATTTTCTCAAAGATTATTTTAGTTAATATTTTATTTTTGGTACAGACCATTTCAGAAGTTCTGGCGTAACAGTTTTCTCCATCAGCTGTGTAAGGTTTTAATAACTTCTTCATTTTCTTTGACAGTTGGGAGTAAATCTTCTTCTAGATCTTCATGAAAGTTTGAGTATTCGACCTTATGGATTGGTTCTAGAGAATTAAGAAGCTACACATTCGAATTTACTGTGAACGTGTTTAACAGTAACTTACTTATTCATTCTTTATTAAGTATTCTACCTTAATAAAAGATGTAAATGCGACGTTAAGGAGTATTGCCCTGTGCATAGCTCAGCTGATTTTATATGTATTTGAAATAATTCATCATCACAGACACACAGGAACTGCAAACCGCTGTCCTATCTCTTGTGTACACTGATCAGCCACAATACAATGACCACATGCCAACAGTATGTCAGTCCACTTTTGGAACGAAATACAGGAGTGATCCTGAGTGGCATAAGTTGATTCCTTGGTATGTTTAGTTATACGTGGCACCAAATGTCATACACACAGATCCTCAAATTCCATTAAATTACGACCTGGTATTTCTGAGCATAGAGTTGGTACTAGATAACGTCCTAATGCTTCCTTCAGGATCAGAGCAGGAGAATTAGGTGTCTAAGATATCAACATGAGTTCACTATCACGCTTCTCAAGCCACTGTTGCACGATTCTGGCATCGTAACATAGACATTTATGCTTTTGGAAGGTGCCTTCGCCGCCTGAGAAGAAATCAAACTTGAAGGGATGCTGATGGTACTAGTTGGGTTTTATTGTCTTTAGATGACTTTTACAAGGGGCCTGCAATTTAAGAGTTTCCAAATAACAAAAGGAAGTAAGAGGCGTTTACATTCCTGCAATTCTGGTTTTGCAAGGAAAACTCATGAAGTTTCTCATGACACTAAAGTAGGAACTATCCCACTTTACCCACATTTACGAGGGCTATCCACAAAGTACATTACGTTTTGGAATTAAAAATAAATAAAGTATTGGATTTTTTAAATATATACAGATGAAAGCGACACTTAAATACTACTTATCTACATAGTTGCCATTTAAATTAAGGCACTTATCGTAGCGATGGACGAGCTTGGAAATTCCTTCGTCGTAAAATTCGGCCGCCTTCGCCTTCAGCCACGTGGTTACCACTTCTTGAAGCTGTGCGTCGTCATCAAAACGCTGCATAGCCAACCACTTATTCATTGCTGGGAATAAGTGGAAGTCACTCGGTGCCAGGTCGTGACTGCACGGCGGATGAGGAAACAACTCCCACTTCAAAGATTCGAGAACTTCACGAGTGGCATTTGCCGTGTGGGCCCGGGCGTTGTCGTGAATCAGCAAGATCTTTGAGCCCAACTTTCCCCTGCGCTTGTTTTGTATTGCTCTTCTGAGGTTGTGCAGAGTTTGGTAATACCTTTGAGAGTTTATTGTAGTGCCTCTTTCCAGTAAATCCACAAAAATCACACCTTTTCTGTCAGTCGCCATCACCTTCCTTGCCGATATTGTCTGCATGCATTTCTTGGGTTTTTGGGGGGAATTTGGGTGCCCCCACTGCGTTGACTGCAATTTTGTCTCGCAGTTCACATGCTTAACCCATGTTTCGTCACCAGCAACGATGCGATCGAGTAACGAGTCGCCATCTTTCTCGTAAGCGTCCAAAAACGTTGACGCTGCAGTCATTCACTGATTTTTGTGAATCTCTGTCAAGATTTTTGGTATTGTGAAATTACGGTTTTCGCGGACCGCTGCATCGACTTTTTCGACAATTTCGGCAGTCACTATGCTGGGTCTTCCACTTCGCTCTTCGTCGTGAACGTTAGTTGGGCCATTTTTAAATTTTGTTACCCATTGACGCACTCCACCTTCAGTGATTATGATGTCCCCATACACTTCACAGAGCTGCCGATAGATTTCTATCGGTGTACAATTTTTTGCAGTCAGAAAGCTTATTACAGCACGCCCTTCACACTTCTCGGCATTTTCAATTAACACTGAAATTTCAAACTGTCACAGTAACTCAACGGAGTACAGCACGAACCTCTCACTAGCACGGCAGGATGCCGACTGAGCGCCGGAATGCCATGACACCAAGATGGCCGCGCTAGACCCGCCCCTAACGGACACAAACGAAAACGTAATGTACTTTGTGGATAGCCCTCGTATTTAAAGAAGCCACGGAAAATGTTTTCATTCACTTTAGGCCCCTTGTATGCATTACTGTTTGGCTAGTGATCCATTTTTCATTCATTCCCACTCCCATCACTGCATGCACTGCACACATACTATACACATATTATTTCATAATGGAACACTAAGCACACTATCAGCTGACGTCGGGACGTTAGTGATGACGTTTGGGGTCGGTTTTATCTACAGCTACTTCCCAGTTATTAGTCTGAAAACCTGAGTCAGCATTGCTTTATAAAAATCTAGGTATTGAGCTCAGAATTAGGTTTTAATATTATACATTGCATAACTTTGGGAGCATAGTTCATAGTTTTGGTATGTTTCGACTTTGTGCCTCTCTTGTGGAATCGCCGGTTGTCTAGTATCTCCTTGCCAGAAAGGCCTGTAGTGTAAATGTGGGCTGCGGGGCGGCGTGTGATGGGCAGCGACGGGAGTCTCGAGTTAGCAGCGCCACGAGGAAGATGGCGAGCGGGCCCGTGTGCTGGGAGCAGCCCGTGTATGTCCCGGAAAACGATGTTGCCGCACCTGGTTTGATAGCGCGGCCTAGTTGTAGTTGAATCCGTTCTTTCGAAAGCTGTTATTTCGAAAGGAACTCCCCTTTTGCATGCAAGAGTGCTTCGACTGTACAGTAGCTGGTGTTACCGGAAGGAGATCGGTGGTTAAAGCAACGGATGGACATCTGTACAGCCGTCACTATACAAGATGAGTCACTGTTGCTACCAAGAATGACTCCGAAAGCATGATAGGAGCTGAAAAGCTTGTGGGGCAAAAGTTGCATGGTACAATGCAGGCCGTAATATGACGTTGGGTTTTTTTGTTGCTAGGTGGGGTCGTTTCAGAGATATGGTCAGCTTTGTTTATTTAAATGAGATGCTATAGTTTGGTACTTATTTTCTGATAGCAGCTATCGAGACGAGTCCAATGATGTGTCTTTGAAGCTCAACCAAGGTCACAAAGGTGGAATGAACGTCCATTTACAGAAGGTGTTCGATGTGATGACCATTGCTAACAAGGCAGCGCTGAATCTTCTTATGGATTGAGTGATAATTCTTATCACATCTGCACTTATCGAACAACATGCTCTGACAATTATCTCTCACATATCTTCAGGCGTAGTTTGAAGGTATTTATAAACAATGTCTTTTACAAATCCCCACAAGAAAAAAATCCAGAGACGTCAAGTCTGGCGAACGAGCCGGCCACGACACATCTCCTCCGCATCCAATCCAACGATCTGCGAATTGTCTCTGCAACTCATTTCTAGCCATCAGCGAGAAACGTGCCGGACACCTATCGCGTTGATACCACATTCTGTTCCTTGTTGCTAAAGGTATTTCTTCCAATAACAAACCTGATGTTTCTTGCAGGAATGTGGTGTACTTTCTACGATTAAGATTTCCTTCAATGAAATAGGGGCCTATAATTCTGTCCTCCAGAAACCGACACCATAAATTCACCGACCACGGTTTTTGATGTGCAACTCACCGCAACCAACGTGGAGTTTCAGTTGTCCAATAATACATCATATGCAAATTAAATTTCCATGGTTCGTAAATGTAGCCTCGTCAGTAAATAAAACCAATTTAATAAATGTGTCATCCCTTGAGCCCATCGGCAGAATTCAATGCGACGCATAAGAAAAATGGTTCAAATGGCTCTGAGCACTATGCGACTTAACTTCTGAGGTCATCAGTCCCCTAGAACTTAGAACAGCTTAAACCTAAATAACCTAAAGACATCACACACATCCATGCCCAAGGCAGGATCCGAACCTGCGACCGTTGCGGTCGCGCGGTTCCAGACTGTAGCGCCTAGAACCCCTCGGCTACGCGTAAGATCCGTACCAGTTAATTCCTGGTGGAGACTGATATCGTAAGGACGATATTTACGGCGATGCAGAACACTGACAAACCTACTCTGGCTCATGCCATTTTCCCTTGCGATTTGATGCGGACCAACACAAGGATCTCCAACCTTTTCTGGATATGTTTCCGATGCATTAAAGATCCAGTTGTTCTCAATTTATCATACACATACTTAAATGTACGACGTGTAGGGTGAGTACGTTGAGGATATCTTTCAGCGTAAAAGTGTGTAGCCCTTTCTGAATTCCTTTGCCATTCTCCGTAAATGAGAAGCATATCGACTTGTTCTTCGAAGGAATACATCATTCACTTCGCTTTTGTTGTATTGCGAAACCGTCGAATGGTGTTTATGTGTCAATGGCACATTACAAGGACACGGTGTATTCGGCGAATATATACTATTTTCACGATATACGAGATAGAATTGTCAGAGCATGTGCTTCGATAATTGCCGAAGTTATAAGGAATACCACTCAGTTCATAATAAGAAGATTGCAGCAGTGCACTGATACCAGTGGTCATCACATGGAACACCTTCTGTAAATGAACGTTCATGCCACCTTTGTGACTTTGGTTAACCTGTTTCACAGCATTGGATTCGTCACGACAGCCGCTATCAGAAAATAAATACCAAATTATAGCATCCCATTAAAAAAAAAACAAAGTTGACTTTATATCTCTGACATGACCCCTCCTAGCAACAAAAGACCAACGTCATACTGTCCCATGAAAATTATGTCCCACAAACGTTGCAGCTACTATCATACTTTTGGAGTTATTCTAGGTGGCAATAGTTAGTCACTCATCCTGTATCGTTGCTGCACTCTGGATGCATTTATTCGCGAGTATTGAATAACTCCTTATGAATGTCAGTAACATTATTATTAAGAATTTACCCCACTGTGCGTTTTAGTTGTTTGTCTTTCAAAATTGAAATTGAAATTTTACTGCCTTTGTGAGGTGCCATTAGATCCACTATTTCGTGGCTAGTGATTTCTTTGTTTTAACTATTAATGTTACAAGATTGTCATTCAGTTTGCCGTGGTGGGGACCATTATTTGTATACATTTGTGATAGTGGTAACTGACTTATGTTTCTGATCTTATCACACCAATTTAAAGATGTGCATAATCTATT